>NC_050460.1:58882612-59161807 GCF_903995425.1 Onychomys torridus | reverse complement strand
TAGGACAGAGGGTGATGGAGCACATGGGAGGGTAACAGGACATAGACGATGTTTGGGTGGTGACTGGGGTGCGGTAATAAGCGGGTCACACACAGGACTCCCTGATGCTGGTGCAAGAGCAGACACGCAACTGTGAAGATGCACCTGGAGGTTGTAAGTCTTGAAGAAAATGTTATCGACTAGTGGGGAGGCTGGGTTTGCTTTTCCTGAAGAGACCAGGGCTCTCTGACATAGGGACAGACCTCAGGGCATGGCCTGACTTCTGGGAGAGCGAGAAAGACATGGAGAGGGTCTGTGATCTAACTAACGCCCCTCCCTTCCTCTCTCTTTCCCTTCCTCTCTCTTTTCCTTCCTCTCTCTCCCTTCTTTCTCTCCCGACCAACAAGGTCTCAAGCAGCCTAGGCTGGCTTCAAACTTGCTGTGTTGCCTAGGAAGACCTTGAACTGATCACCCGCCTCCCCGAGTCCCTGGATTATAGGAAGTACATCGCCATATCTGGTTGATGAGGTGCTGGGGATTGAACCCAGGGCGGGGCGATCACTCTATAGACTGAGGTACACGTCCACCTCTTGGGAGGTTTTCTTTTCCCGCTGGTCTGGGGGTGGGGTGTTCCTGCCTGAGATCTGTTAGCAGGCAGGGAGCTCAGGTTTGGGTGAACCGTGCAAGGCTCAGGCCAATCACAAACAGCTCTGACGTGTATCCCCTCACGTTGCTCTTGGCCCATGTCTGGGAGCCTTTCCTGCATTTAATGTGGGAGAAGTGATTTCTGTGGCAAAATCGACTTGGGAAAAAACTTGGGAAGAGACGTGAGTTGTTGTTTTTTTCTTGCTTGTGTCTCCAACTGCACACAGGAAGAGGTTTGGACTCTCTTCGGTCACTGAGGCCTTAGGAGCTGGCATGCCTGTGACCGGCTGCTTTACCCAGGTCACATCTGTGGGCTGACTTGCTGGATGGCCCGTGCATAGTAGTCACACAGTTTCCAGATGTGGATGTTCGGAGCTCCCTATGGCGTGTTGGAGTCTCACAGTCAGGCCCCCACACTGAGGTAACTGTTGTGGGGTTTTACATGATAGTTCCAATAACCAACTCCTGCTTGCTGCTGACGACACAGCGGGGTGACCACACCAAACGTAACAAGGAAGAATTTTCCCAAGGGAGCATGATTTTAATTCCTTAAACCAGCCTGTTAAAAAACAAATGTCACTGTTTCTTCTGACGAGCAGTAAGAGTCGGAGGGTGGGTGGCTGCGTGGAGCCCAGCAGTCGAACAACCCTCGCTGGACCTGTGGCCCCGCACAGGTGCTAGCTACTCATCCCGTGAAGTCACCTCCATACTCCACCTGGGGTGTGGCTCTGGAGGCTACCACCACGACCTGCAGCTGGGCTGGGAGGGGCCCTGGTCCAGGACAAAGCGTTCCTAAGCTGGGAAAGAAACTATATGACAGGATGGCTACCTCCCACCCTCAGACCAGGCTGCTACCCCCCCCCCGGCCCCTCCACCTCTCACCCTTAGACCAGGCTGCTGCTCCACCCCCCACCTCCCACCCTCAGACCAGGCTGGTGCTCCCCCCCACCTCCCACCCTCAGACCAGGCTGGTGCTCCCCCCCACCTCCCACCCTCAGACCAGGCTGGTGCTCCCCCCCACCTCCCACCCTCAGACCAGGCTGTATCCCTCCACAACCTCCCACCCTCAGACTAGGCTGCTGCTCCCTGAGGACCATACATCTCTCCTTTGACGGCTAGGGCCATGGTAGTGGGGTGCATATAAGCTCTCACAGTTGCTCAGATCCACAGGAGGACCTCTGGAAATCCTGCCACTACTCCACATGTCCCACCAGGAAAGAAAGAGCATCGCGGAGCCAGGGGCCCAGTGGTGAGGAAACTTACCCCAACGCTTCCCTGGGCCAGGAGAAAGGTAGTTGTGTATAAGAAATATCTCTTCAAGGTTGTCTTTACAGACACTCTAGTCACCACACGTCCACAATCCTCTCACTGGAACAGAAACTGCGGATCAGGGTCTCCAGGGAGAAGGGGCACAGGATGCATGTCCCCTGCACAGAGACCCTCCAGGACTCTGTGGAGTCTCCCTTCTTCCTTCTCTATCCCTGCCTTGTCCCGCCCCATCTCTCTCTCTCTCTCTCTCTCTCTCTCTCTCTCTCTCTCTCTCTCTCTCTCTCTTGTTCCTCCAGTTCTCTCTCTTCCTGTCCACTCTGTCTTGTGGTCTCTGGTCTCTCTCTAATCAGAGGGTCTTGACCTTGCAAACACTCACTGAGTCAGACACTGCCAGGGACCCCAAATTGGGGCTTTTCCCTCCACTTCTTTCTCTCTTCTCCATCTGTCTTTGTCCCCTCTCCCACTACACATGCACACGCACACACACACACACACACACACACACACACACACACACACACACACGGTCTGCCATTTGCAAACACTCACAGAGTCAGGCTCTGCCTGAGTTCTGAGCTGGGGCATTCCTTCTGAAGCTGGGGAAAACCGTATGTCTTAGGGGCTGGTGAAAAGCGGTCTTGCTGAGCCAAAAGCCTCCCTCAGGGAACTGAGCACATAGGCAACACATCCTCCCCAGGCCACCCCAACCCCTTTCCTTTGGAACAGCTCTCTTTAAGGATGGCTCCCCCCACAGGGGAATTCCTGAAGCCAACAGTTGACAAACCCACACACCCTCTGAGGGCTGGGCACCAGATAAAAAGCCCTCCTCAAAGCCAGCCCTCCTGGGGACGGTGTGGGACCCAGCAGGGCAGATCGGCCGCTGTCACCACCTCCTCTGAGATTGATCCTGATCCCAGCACAGGACAGAGGACCTGACCTCCTTCCTGCAGGACCTAAGGCTGGCTCCTACTGAATGCTGGGGCCTCTGGGGACACCCACTCCAGCTGAGGGCATAGCTCGAGGTGGACTGGCAGAGCGCCTGCCCCCATCGCTCACTCGCTACGGGTCTGCCAAGGTCACCTGCACTGAGTCCCGCACGCATGCAGGCACGGCAGCCCTCCACCGTCACCTGCACCCAAGAAAAACTGGTTTTCTAAGTTTTTCTGGTTTGTTCTCAGCGCACCGCTGAAGGATCTATTTCTGTCTCTCCTTCGGGAGGGTGAGCTTTGCCAATGACTAATCCCAGTCCTGAAGATTGATACCCCTTGTCACCTGCACACGGGACCCAAGCCCAGCAGGGAAGTGAAGAGATAAGCCCTTGCCTGCAGCTGACGCCCCAGTCTGCCAGGGCCACCCGCCTTTTGCTACTGCAGAACAACTCAGGGCTGTCATTGCTGCCAGGGCCACCTCTGTCCTCCTGCAGACACTGACATGGGTTCATCAGAGTGACCACCTGGGGCCCAGACTGCCCCTCTCAGGGTATTAGTAGTGGCTGCCTCTCTGCAGGCGAGTGGAGCCCCTGGATGGATCTTGGGACCCAAGCCCCTCATGTCTGCCCTGCTGATGCTGTGTGTGGCGCTCTGGCTTCTGGGTACCCCCGGCTGTGGCGTCCAGCACTGGGAGCCCTGTACAGGTAAGGTGGCCACATGGGGGACCTGGGTAGGGTACCTTTACTGGAGTTGGAGAGGAATGGGGTTGGACATGCCACTGCCTGATACCAGGTCACTGCATAGGGTAGGATGCTGGCTTCTTAGAGAGTTGGACAGATGGACAGTGGGGTTATGGGGGACAAGGGGACAGAGTAGAGGGGGATGCACAGACAGTCACAATAGAAGGTTTCTCTAAGCTGCCAGAAGTGGGAGGAGTTTCAGGTTTCAAAGAGCTAACAGCAGCCATCCAGGCTTCATGTACTTACCTGCTTGGCTGCCGGGGAAGGCTGGGCACCTGCTTCAGGAATGAAGTCCCCGGCCCTCAGGCTCCTGGCATGGAGACGAGCTATCCAACCTGCACTTAGCAAAGCTCTGGGCTGCTACGGGCCTGGCTCTGTCCCCAGTTGAAAGAGAAACACAGGCCCAGCCCCAAACACACCCACAACCCACACCTGGGTTCAGCCTGGAGCTCCCCAGGGTGGGCTCACCACAGGCCTCCTTCTCTTCTAGAGAGGCCACTTGGGAGCACTGGTGACCATGACAGGCTGTCGTAGGGTTCCCAACAAGAGATCCTATTTATCAAGTCACAATTTGTGACATAAAGAAACGGGACAGTTGGATCTGATAGCTGGACCTAGCTGGGGGATTGCAAGTTGGTGGTGGGGACCCCAGGAACAAGAGGTGTTGGTGTGACAGATGCCTGTGGTTTCATGTGCATACCTCCTCCTTGGTTTCCAGAAAGCTCCCTCATGCACTGGGCTGTTGTTCTCTGTGACATGTGCACAGGTGACCCTGTGGTCCAGGTTTAGAGCATTGATCTGCAGGGATGGGTACAATTTACAACCTAACCACACAGAAGTGACTGGCTGTGAGTTCCAGCAATCGCTAGATGATGGGCTGTGGCAGACAGCCAAGCCAAGCACAGCACGGAACAGCTGTTGCAAGGGGCAAGAAGTGAAGTGATGGCAGAGACCAACAGAGGTAGGTGACCAAATTGCTGGAGTCAGACCAACCCATGCCGTTCCTTCTGGCTCACACTGGCCCTGGCACAGAACACGCCGCATGGGGGTAGAGCCTGGCAGGAAGCCTACCTGGAATTCACCGGAAACTTTAGGTGCCAATTACAGTGAGCATCAAACCCAGGAATGCCCCCATGTGTGCCAGGCCCTCTGTGGGGCAAACTCACCCACTCCAAGGTTCTCCCTGGCATCTGCCCTGCACCCTGAGGTCATCTTCGGGCTCCTGACACATGTACTGTGTTCTTGGTGTGATGTGCAGAGACACGCGTGTGCTCACGCCTTCGGCTGCAGAGAACAGAGCCCACCTGCGATGGTTCAGTCACAGAGTTGCAGGACACCCCACCAGGTCCACCTGAGGTCATCACAGGGTAAAGATGGCGCCACATCCACCAAGGCTTCGCATTGGTGACAAACATCTGGGCTCTAAACTCAGGGTCCCATCCCAGAAGGTAAACCCTAGTGGCTATGCCATGGTCAGACTTCCTCTGTCCCACCCACTGTACACCCGGGAGGCATTGCCAAGATGAGGGGAAACAAGGGTTGGCACCCAAACAAGCGAGCATCTCATAGGCAACAGGACTTCCTCCTCCGCCCCCTACCCATCCCCACAGGCGCTAGCCAGCGGCTGCTGTCACATTCTCTTCACTGGCAAGTCCCACCCGTTGCACTGAAAGCCTTCCCTCCTACGGCAGCCTCCACCCTCACCACATCCCAGCACCCTAGCTGTCGGCCCGCCACCAGTCTCTGACCTCCACCCACCCAGCCCTCTGACCGCACGTCCAAATGAGGGTGTCTGCTGCCCAAAGAGTGACAGCCCAACTCTCCATGTGACCCTGTAGGACACTAGGCTAGCCCTGGTCTGCAGCTTTCCCTGGGAGATGCCCTGCTGGAGGCCCTCTCCCTGATCTGGACCCTAATCCTCCCGCCCTGCTCAGCCCTCTGCTTCCAACACTGCCCACCCCCCAGACAGCCCTCTACCCTCTGTCTGTTGGCCCCTCGGGCTCTTTCCCTGGACTCTGCCTTCGCCTTGCTTTCCTTGTTTATGGCCCCTCCCCCCCTCCCCATCACTCCAAACCTGAGTGCCTGGCACCTGGTGAGGGATCAGCTAAAAGAATGAGAAAATGAGGAGTCTTCCCCCGTCCCCATTTGATTGTTACATGAAGGTGTGATGAGCCCCTGCATGCAGCAAGGACATGGGCATTCACAAGGCTTAATAGTCACAACAGCCCTAACTTTCCCTGCGGCACCATGCAGGGGCTGGAACATGTGTGCACACCTGTGCGTATGGATGAGTGTGTAGTCTGCATGTATGTAAGGTGTGTGCATGCACATAAGTGCATAAGCATGCTTGTGTATGTGCATGTCTGCAAGTGTGGGTGTGTGCCTGTATATCTGCATGTGGGCTTGCATGAGGTATATACATGTATGAGTGTCCATGTATATAAGCCTGTACATGTGGGGGTATGTGTATATATGAGTACAGGTTCAGGAGTGTGAATTTATGTGGTATGTGCATTACGTGTCTATATGTGTAAGAGCATGTGTTGCATTTGTGTATGTGTATGGCTACATGCACACACTTATCTATATGTGTGAGTGTACATGTGTACATGTACATGTCTATATGTGTAAGAATATGTGTGTATGTGTGCGTACATGGCTACATGTGGGGGTATGTGTACATGTCTATATATGTGTATGAATGTGTAGTGTATGTATACATGTGTGGTGTGTATGTACTTTTGTACATATCTATATGTGACTGTACATATGGGTATGTATGCATGACTGCATGTATGTTGCATGTGTACTTATACATGTCCATATACACGAGTGTGTGGAGGTGGAGGTGTCTTCACGTGTGTGGTATGTGTGCACAAACATGTGGGCTGTTTAAGCAGCAGGGCAATGGACTCATTAGACCCTGGGCCCCATGAGTCACCTCCCCACAGGTAATTAATTCGGGGAGCCCCCAAATGGGAAGATAGGATCTCGCCAGATCAGTCAGTGATTGCATCTCCAGGTGGCTGAAGGGGAGGAAGCTGGACAGGTTCCGAGTGTGACTCCCGGGTTTTCGAGTGTGCAACAGCGAGGTGACGCCAGTGGTGTGGTTGCTAATGAGGCAGCTGGTGACTGGTCTCAACCTGCATCTTGGCCCATAAAAGATGAAAGCAGAGATGGAGCATTGCACCCTGTGCCTGGCTTCCCTGGGCACTGTGTTTGAGGCCAGGCCTGTGTGCTCTGCAAAGACCCCAACCGTAGGGCCTCCTGGGACAGCTGTGGGCTGATAAAGGTGAAGCTGCTAAATGGAGTATGCTACTGAGGGATGGCCCTATGTCAATCTGCCCACATGACACATTCGGGGTCTCAGCCAAGTCTACCTGACCCCAAATCCCAGTGTTCAGCCAGACCCCAGCTACCCTGGTGCCAAGCGAAGGTCAGTACTTAGTCACCTATATTTACCGTTGTCACTTCTACAGTGGCTTCTAGGGGAATGAGTGCACGTGGAAACTGAAAGCCTGCCACCCTGGTAGAAGGACACAGCCTCTGCATGCCAGCAGGGCACTGAATCAGAGAGGCAACATGAACAATGTCCCTCCGGTCTGAGCCAGGCCAGTTATCCCCTGCCCACGGATTAGAAAGCGCGCTTTTGAAATTCATTGATGTCATCAAAGCAAGCTATAAGTATGACAGAAGACAGAAGGTAAGGACCCAAGCAGCACTGGAAGCCACCTATGCTTGGAGGGTGTAGGGGGCACCTGCCAGCCTGAGGGGCATGCAGTGGCTGAGCCGAGTCTCCCTAGGCCTGGCTGGCAGGAGCTAGGGTCTACCCCACAGAGGTGGGCATCCTGCACAGGATGCTTGACATCAGACCCAGGCAGGATGAGCTCCAAGGGCAGGGTGGGAAGAGCCAGCAAGCCCTGTGTACAGCCTGCAGCCCACGAGCCAGACAGCCTGGGAGTTACTAAGACTGGGGAATATATCCAAATGGAAGTGCCTGCAGACCCCTAGCAGAAGTGATAGTTACTTCCTGACGCTGCAATCCTTTAACACAGTTCCTCATGTTGTGGTGACCCCCCCAACCATAAAATCATTTCCGTTGATGCTTAGTAATTATAATTTTGCTACTGTGGCGAGTCATAATGTAAATATCTGGAATGCGACACCCCTCGAAGGGGTCGAGACCTACAGGTTGAGAAGCACTGCTCTGCGGCCTTCAGGGCAGATGCCCAGCATAGGCCTTGCTGCTTTGATCCAGGTCTTGGGGAAGAACCAGCTCCCATGTGCTCTTGTGCTCCTTGGCTTCTGCTGTGTCTCTGAATCTCCTAGCAGAGGCGAGCCTCCCCATCCCATGTCCCGATCACACCTGCAGAGCACTTTTTGCCACACGATATAGCCTGACCCCAGAGTCCAGGTCAGGGTGTGGACATCTTTGGGGGCCACTGTTCTGCCTGCTCTAACCACCGTGGCTGGATGGATTTAACAGACCTAAGTCAAAGCTAATAAAAAGAAGTGATGCCGTGGGAAAATGAGAACCGAACATCTGTGTCCGGAAAGGCGCGAGGGTGAGAAAGGAACAGGACACACAGGGGAAAGAGGGACGAGCCCAGAGGACACAGTGAGAGGGTCCCGGAGGGAGAGGGAGAGCGTGTCAGAGGACCTGTCTCCAGGCCTTTCCTCACACTGTTCAAAAGTGTCAATACACAGGTTCGAGTCCAGCAAAGACAAGCGGGGTAGATCAACAGAAACACCCAGGGATAACAGCACAGGGGACCCACAGAACCTTGATGAAGGGAAGACAGTGGGTGTTGCCCTTGGGGGTCCCAGGAGTCCAGTACAGTCACGAGTTCAGCTCTTCGGTCACAGCAGAAGATCTGCCACCCCAGTGCCCATTGCACATGCCCTTAGGTGCCCTTCAGGGGTTAGCACACGAAGGGACCCTGAGTCCTGCACCAGAAGGCCCTGTGTGTATCTCACAGTTGTCCAGGGTGGGCCACTCAGCACTAGGTTGAATCCTCTCTGTGGGCAGAAAGACAGAAGGACAAGGGTGGCCATGTATTTGAGGAGGGTCTGGTTCAGGAGCAGATATTGGGCCCAGTGGGGAGTGGTAGTACAGTGCTTACCTAGTGTGCTCTAGACAGGAGGTTCAATGGTCAGTATCCCAAGTGGACCCAGGAGAGGCCTGAAAGAGACAAGGGAAGGAACCATTGAGTATTTGAAGAGAGGACAACCAGTGCAAAGGTCCTGGGGCATGAAGGCCCCTGAGGAGGATGCTGAGAAATTTGGAAGGCCCCTCAATTAAAATTCAAATTATGCTGAAGATTTAAATGTGCTGAAGAAGTGGTGGAGGAGGGGACCTGCCTACTAAGGCTCAGGAATGTGAGAAGGTTCTGGAAGACCAATGGTGAGAACACTGAATCTGGACCTTTTCTTTATTGTTATTGTTGTTGTTGTTGTTGTTATTATTATTATTATTATTATTATTATTTTTATTATTATTATTATTATTATTATTATTATTATTGTTTTTTTGAGACAGGGTTTCTCCATGTAGTTTTGGTGTCTGTCCTGGATCTCGTTCTGTAGACCAGGCTGGCCTCGAACTCACAGAAATCTGCCTGGCTCTGCCTCCCGCGTGCTGAGCCCCTAATCTTGATCCTTTCAGATTCTCCCAAAATGATCACAACCCAATGTTTGCACTAAGGTCTGAATAACCTTCTTATTTTTTTTCTTAGTGGCCATCAATATGGTCCAGGTGAAAGCAAGCTGGGATGGAGACAGTGAGTCTCAGTGGACCATGGGGACACATGCTCAGGAGCTGACCTATATATAGATAGCACAGGTACCCTCGATCTGATGGGGTGTGTGGACTACCAGCATAAGAAATTAGAGGTCGATCCACAGCAACAGCTGAGTGCACAGATCTTGAACATGATGTGGGTGCAGAGAGTCTCTGGAGGCAGATGCCCTGGAGAAACCCATGAGGAGGATTAAGCCCAAGAGAGGGACAACAAAACAGATTCCCAAAGGTGCTCCACACCTAAGAGGCAGCTGGGGCAGCCATCCAAGGAAGAGACAACATCACAGAGAACTAGTCCATAGTAGAATCACAGGCCTCGAGATGGGCTGGTGGGGGACTGGATACAACCTGAAAAAGAAAATCTGTCCCACAAAGCAACAGCAACCCACCCCTGCCAGGCCCCCCAAGTACCACCTGCAGGTACCTGACAGAAACACTGTGGCGTTGGACAGCCCCTAGGTGATGGCTGTGGTCTAAATGGGTAGCACCCACACACCATGTCTTTAGGCCTCAGGGTTGGGAGAATAGACAGTTGGTCACAGAGACAAATCTACAGGGCTCTGCTCTCTGCTTCAAGTGTGCTGACAACGGCTTCAGCCACCAAGGAGAGCTGGCTGCCGCTGGCTGACAAAGTAACTTCCCACATCATGCATGGGCACTGAACCGGACCATGCAAGCCCATGAAGATGATGTGCAATACAGGGACCCCAGAGCTCCCCTGGGGGACGTTCACCTGGTAGCCAAACGTGTGTAGGCTGGCAGATCACAGGTGATTCATGCAGCTAATTTATTTATGACAATCAGGCTAAATTTAGGTTAATTACTTTTTAATCATTGTCTCGAGGGTACATGAAAATACTTGAAGCTAGCCCACGAACATGGAGCTGCTGGGTAAGCGAAACACTATCTGATAGACCAGCTGCCAATTCTGCTGGGAGAGGCTTGGGGAGGGAGGCTCGGGGGCTGGAGGTTGTGAGCTTGCACTAAGGACCCAGCAGGAAGGCTCAGCTGTTCTAACTCCACCGTCTGCAAGCTGAGGGCCACCTTGCATGGCCTGCTGTCCTGTGTTGGTCTTTCGGGTTGGACTAAGGTAGCTCCTTCTCAGTCTCCCCACATGTCCTGTTCCCCCCCCCCCATAATAGTACCATGAACTTTCCAGAAGGTAAAACTGGAACTCTGGATGGCATGTCCCCCCCACCCCTACCCCAGCCCTATCCTTGGAATCCTGTCCATTCCCAGAAGTCTCTGCTCCCTACCCCAGAAACCCACCTGCTCCTCTGCTAAGATCCAGAGTTCTCTGCATCATCTAGCCTGGTACCCTCTCTAGGACACACCCTATTCATTTGGTCACCATATTGGTGGCAGGGCCTCCAATAGGCAGGGCACCTGGCTAAGGCAGGCGCATCCTCCTTCTGGATGTTCCTGATGCCACATCAGCCCTGCCGGTCTTTGTGCACTACAGTAGCCAGGGGTCACTGAAAACCCCACCATGCTCTAAAGGATTGTGGCTCCCGGGTGGGCTTGTCCCCAGGGGACAGTACATACCCAGTAGCCATCCTCAGCTTCAGATCCAGCATGGAGGCTCCTGTTCTCCTGATGCTTTAAAGACTGAGTGATAAGTCAACATACGTAAACAAGACTGCAAGCCCCAGTGAGACCTAGAACAGAGCACAGCTGGACCACGTGGTGCCACAGCTGTCTGTGATGGCGAAGACCTGAAGTATTTGTTCGCACACCCCCTTCCTCCAGTTCTACCTTGCCATCACAAGGGTCCAGACTGGAAGAGTACTTTCCACTTGGCAGGCTGAGTGACGGCCATCGGCTCAATGCCCCAAGCAAGGTTTGCTTCCTAGCTGCAAAGGCCAGCGTCTGACCTCGGTTTCACAATATAAAACACAACACATGTGGGTTGCACAAGGGGGATCTGTGCAAAAGACAAAAGGCAGTCACTCCTGGCTTCTACCAGTCCGGGAACTCAGTATCTGGACGCACACGGGCTTGTGTCCGCAGGAAGCTAAGGATTGATAGAGATGACACAGCTGGAAGAACATGGCAAGAAGATGTCCCAAGAACCCAGCTCCCTGCTCAGGGAGCTTCCCACAGCAGCTGGCCTTCGGGCAGCGCAGGAGAGCAGGGCTCTATGCCTAGAGCTGGGGACCACAGCCCCTGCACAGGGCAGCCTCAGAAGCTCAGAGGTGGGGCCCCATGTCCCAGGTTAGGGCTGTCTGCACTTGCCCTATTTGAGTATGTGGGAAGTGATGGGGGAGAAGCTGCCCTGGACACACAGGGGGAACCAACGGACGTGGGGCTTCCTGCTGAGCAAATGTGGACGCTCCTACAGGCACCAGCTGGGGACCCAGACGGAAGAGGTGATGGTGGCCCCGTAGGAGGGGTCTGGCTGGATCCATGTGGCCAAGCCTCCCCCACACCCCCCAGTCAGGTCCTGACAGGAGTGATCATGATGGAAACTCGAGCTACAGGGGCCTGAGAAGCACTGATGACATCTCTCAGCTCCAACCTGAGAGCCCGAAACAAGAGGTTCTGTTCAGGATGACTGGTTCAACTCTCGATAGCCAGCCGGATGAAACCAGATATTCCAGCCATGGGTTTACAATAAAGAATGGCTCAGTCTGACCAAGAGAGGGAAACCAGCTCCCCGGGGACAAAGGTAAGAAAGAGCCAATCCCCAGATGGCCCTGGTGTTAGATTTATCAAGGACCCTGATGCAGAAACTGCACTAGGATAAATGAAGGAAGGGAAATACAAGGATTATGAACAAACATGGGGACTAGCGGCAGGGATGAGCTAGGGATGCAGCTCCGTGTCAGTCTTTACTCAGTGCGCACAAGGTCCCAGGCTCAACCCCCAGAACTGCAAAAAGAAAAAAACCGGAAACGGATAAAGCATCAGATAATCAGTCGCAACTATGGGAATACCAACCACAACCCGATGCTACCCGCAGCGCACGGCCCATCAGATGTGTTCACATTGTAAACTGATCAATAGAAACTAATATATCTGAAGGTGGGGGATAATGACACCTGGGGACAGTTATCTGATCTGACTTACATACAGCTGGTGTCCTTGACAGATGATCAATGAGGGGGGCAGACAGAAGACTTCGCAACCCAAACCTCAGCAGCCCGCTGATAAATACAAGGACACCACGTGTGTCACAGTTAAACTGCAGAGAACCCAGCAGAGAAAATCCTAAAGGCAAGCAGAGCTACACAGCTCTGTGCAGAGAGATAGAAGCCAGACGCCGGGGTAAGACGTCAGCTTCTCTAAAAGAAAACACAACTATCCATGTATCGCATTATGGACTGTGAGTGTGAACATGTAGAATACATGTGCAACCATATAGTCAGGGGGAGGTGTGAGCACATGCAGCTATAGGAGTGTGTGCATATGTGTTTGGGCTGGTGTGTGGACATGCAATCGTGTGAAGTATGTTATTGTGCAGAATGTCACCATTTGCAAGTGTGGAAACCCAGCTAGCCTAGAAAAGTGAGGGTAGGGAGCCACATCACAGGAGCTCCTGGACCCCTCTAGGCCTCACTGTCCCCAAAGCACGTGAGTCTCATGTCAAGCCCAGCTCTGGCTCTCCTGGAGCAACGTAACAGGTGACCCTGAGCTAGCACAGAGGAGGCCTGCTATGGGGGTTCTATAGCCTGCAGGTGACTGGCCCATGCACCGCAGACAGCAGCACACACACACCCTCATGCCAACACACACCGCCCAGTGTGGGGCAGGGCAGCCTTGCGGTGAGGACAGTTGAGATACATACAGTACTGGGGCTGGATTGGGGACAGGAACTCTAAGAAAGGTACAGGCGCTGGCCAAGCTGACTCTAGATTTCTGACTAGAATCCCATCCCAGCCCTGCCACGCTGCACTATCAACCTTAACCAGGCCTCGACCAGTGGTCAAGGGCCAGTTTCAGGTCCCCTTGCCAAGCTTCTCAGATTTTAGCAGAAGCCCACTGCACAGACTGTCACAGAGGAGCCACACAGTGGGCAGAAGTCAAGAAGGAATGTCTAGAGCTGTGGAGGCAGAGCTGCTAACCACCACTCTGTGACTCACTGGGGACCTAGCTCCAAGGACAGGCACCCCAACCAGGCCCTGGAGGCTTTATAGGCACTCTCAGAAGTGACCGACTTAGGCCATGTCTGTCTTGGCCCAATCCTCATTGTTTACACCCACATCCCAGCAGCCCCTGAGGGAGGAAAGAGCTACATGCTCCCACAGTGGGCTCTGCATATGCTGTGCGTGTGTGTGTGGGGGGGTGTCAGAGGAGGGTGCACAGCACTTGCCAGAGCACCTGTTGGCCCTGCTCAGGCACATCGCTGCCATTTACACTTGTGAGCCAGGCCCTGGGGCCCCAGGCTGAGGGTGAGGAGGACTCCATTGCTTCCTCTGGATTCCACCTCCACAGTGGAATCAGAACGTGCAGCTAGGTCCCCAGAGTAGCCCAGATATGTGAGGAGATGGAGACACAAGAGACAGAGCAAGCTGTACACGACAGGCGCTTTTCCTGGGACATTCCACCAAACATCCCCACAGCACATGTTCACATATGCAGAGCTCGCTCACACATGTATTCACACGCCACACTTGGGTACGCAGTGCTCAGAGGACCCGTGTTGATGCTTGGCGAGGAGAGCCTGGGTTGGGGCAGGAAGGGCCGGTGGAGCATCTGGGATCGGGCAGCAGCCTTGTTGCTGCCAGAAGCTCTACCAGCTGGGAACCAGTCCAAGAGGGAGAACCCATGAGAACCCCAAGTCGGCTCCGTCAAAGCTGCAGCCGTTTCATGTGGTTCCAACTCACTAGTGAGATCCAGGATTTCAAAGGTGCACTAGCAAAATACGGCCCTGCATGTCTCTGCCTCCACCTGAGCCAGCTCCAATGTCAGGTCCTCTGCCAGAAAGCTAAAGGCGCATGCACACACACAACTTGAAAGGAGCTGCCACTACCATTTCTCACCGGCCCTCAGCAAGACAGGGGAGTTCTGGAGCCACAGAGAACGGCATTCTACCACTAAGCACAGCCGGGCTGTGCCCACTATGGGTTGTCCAGGTAATCCCAGAAGTTCCATCGGCCCCACTCCTGAGGGGCTTTTGGACGGGCCTGAGGAAGACACACAGGAACCTCACGGCTGACTGCTGCCCACAAGCCTCAGGTGGCCTGGGGATGGAATGCCATGAGATCCCCTTATGCTCCTGGAGACATGCACAGGCCCACTGCCACCCAGGGTGTTCAGAGAATAAGACAGTGGAAGATTTGGGCCCAGAATAGGCCCAGAAAGTCCTGAGCCAGGAGATGGCCCTTGTTCAGAGGAGATGGCTTCCTGTGCAGAGAAAACCAGCTGCTGCCCACTTCCCAGCTGACCAGGCAGTGAGTGGCCACTGAGTACTGGATGGCTCAGCCATCACCCTCATTTCCAGGACTGGAAAACAAAGGCCCAGAAAGGCTGCCATCCAGCAGCTAGAGTCTGAGCCAGGCCAAGTGTCAGAGCCACCCCAGCCACCTTGCACTGGGCCGGCAGCATGGGACTTGTCTCATCTACAGCCTCTGAAAAGCAGGGGACCCCAAGAGGCTACACCTTGGCCTCTGCCCTGCAGAGGCAGATCACATGGTGTGACTGTCCTTCCGTCTTCCCTGAGGCCCTCCTCATGACCATAAGCAGGTTCCATGTGCTCCCACCGAGTAAGGCTTTGTAAGACTGTCTGGAAGTGTCCACATCTGTGTTATCTGGACAACAGGGCCCCTGGCCCCAAACCATTGTCCTTAGGTAGCACCTCGGGGAGCTTCTGGCTTCAGGCATGTCCATCCCCTCTATAACTTGCTTTGCCTGAACCCAATGCAAGCTGAGCAGTGACGGCAAGAGCCGCTCAATACGATGTCTGTACCAACCTTTGCTTGGAGTGGGCCAACTTGTCAACCAACCTTTGCTTGGAGTGGGCCAACTTGTCAACCAACCTTTGCTTGGAGTGGGCCAACTTGTCAACCAACCTTTGCTTGGAGTGGGCCAACTTGTCAGGCATGTCAGCAGCCAGACACAGCAGGCCCATCACACCACCCATCTGGTTGTTGCATCCATCTTCCTTCCTACCCTCTACAAAAATGTTCCTTTTCAAGCACCCTGCCCTCAGGTGGTGACGCTCCTACCTCCCACCATCACGGAGCCTGGCGAGGGAGTTACACAGACTGGAGCCTGAGCAGAGATGAGGACGGTGCCCTCACCACCACCCTGGACACCTATGCCTCTCCATACCTATCTATGGCTCTGTCATCATCCACACTGCAGAAGCTCCCAGCCAGAGGCATCCACCTTTGTGGGTGAAGGTGGGTGCCCACAGCAGAGCCACAGTGGTGCTGACCCCCATACTCCTCCTGCAGTCTTCACCCTGACTCTGTTCCAGGGCAGAGGATGCCATGGCAGGCCTGACTCAATGATTGGTCTGCCACACCCATCCACTGAAGGTCACCTGGCACTGGGAATCCATATAGCTGGTTCTTTAGCCTGGTGGGTCGATTCAGCCAGAGGAAACAATGGCAGAAGAGATCCACTGTGTATGTCCAAGCTCCTCCAAGGAAACAACTCAGGATTAGGTGTGGTAAGGCCCACTTCTGATCCCAGCAATCAGGAGGGTGAAGCAGGAAGATTGCTGAGAGTTCAAGGCTAGCCAGGAATTTACAGGAAAATCGTATCTCAGAAAGCCAAAAAAAAAAAAAAAATTAATTTCTTTTTCGGTTTTTTGAGACAGTGTTTCTCTGTGTAATAGCCCTGGTTATCCTGGAACTCACTCTGTAGATCAGGCTAGCCTCAAACTCACAGAAATCCATCTGCCTCTGCCTCCCAATTGCTGGTACTAAAGGCATGAGCCACCACCATCTCCCAAAAAGAGCAAAGTAACTTTCAACCGCCACTACCACCCACAAGCTGTTATCCCCAGAATTCACAGGTGGGAATCCTGACAGCCCACAACAGAAGGTATCACAGCCACCCAGTCACCCAGATGAGGAAACAGGAATGGAGCGGCATAGGTGAGCAGGCCCCTTCCGACCTGGTGACAGAGCTATCTGGGAAGACAGGCCCGGGCAGGAAGAGGAAGGTCCCAGAATCAATTACCAGGCCCTGCACATAGGACTCTTCTCCAAGCCTCTAGAAGGGAGCTAGCTGGCAGCCTCAGACTCCCAGGTACAGGAGGGGGTAGCAGAGGGCCAGACACTGGCCCTTATCGCAGACACACGGTAGGCCAGCCTTTGCCAAGAGCAGCCAGTCACCTAAGCTGCTGAGGCTGGGGTCGGGGACCTAGCAGAGTCAGTGTGGGCCGTGCTGTGTGGGGAACCAGGAAGGATCATACAATGTGGAGAGTCAGCACAGAAGCAGCATGTGGAAAGGTATGCATCCCCTGGGCAGCAGCCCAGATGTCAAGCACACAGGAAACAAGCAAACAAGTGACAGACAGCCTTCAAAGGGGACATAATAGAGGGCCTGGGGGCTGTAGCTTCCTTCTCTCCTACGGGGTGAGCTTGCAGGGGTTTCTTCCTCTTAACATATGCTGGCCCCTCCTGACACCACCAGATAGCCAGCATAGGACAACAGTGGTGCAGGTCTGGGTGGTGGGTAAGTGGAGGTGTGACTGCATGGGTTCCTGCCTCTGTGAGGTGGCCCACGGTGTGTGAACCTTTGATGAGTGTGAACCCTGCCCAGTGTCTGGACAGTCTCCGGGGGCCTCTGGCTCCACACCACTCAGCCAGAACCACATCTAACACCTGTCCATATGATGGGGCTACCATCCTGCCAGCACAAAGGGCTCACCTTCTAAGAAAGAGTCCAGGCCGCCAGACCACCTCACCCCAACTGTGCTAATTCATGTGCCCAACCCCAGCAGACAGAGTTTCCAGAACTGTGCCATCTCAACCCACCAAGGCCTCCGATGCATGGATGTGGGCATCTATAGGCCAGTTATGTACTGCACGTAGGCTGTGTCTGTGACAGGTTCTAACCACATCACCAATGAGCACTCACATCTCTACAGACATCACTCTGGAATAAGACATGGCTGCAGTTGGTGGCCCTGCCTGGGGAGCTGGGTAGGAATACCTGAAACCACCGGGAGTCATGGGGGTGTGCAGGGCAGATGGAGAAGGGATAAGGACACCCCAACCACCCAGGGGAGGGATGGCAGCGCCACCTGGAGCCAAACCCAGGCTCAATCAGTGGTTGGGAGCTACCTCCCCCAGGCAACAGGGTGCAAGCCTCTACCCACAGCATCCCTCTCCCAGAAACCAGAGCAGCAGGGAACTAAGGCTGCCCCTTAGCAGGGTCTACCAGAGGAGCAAGGCTCGTTACATAGCTTGATTTAGAGGCCAGTTCGACAGTGACTGTACCTTTGCAGCACTGCTTTGAGAACAATCTACGACGCCGGGTGGAGGGACGAGGGGTGGAGGAACAAGTGCCTTTAACCCCAGTATTAAAGAGGCAGAGGCAGGCAGATCTAGTTCATGTCCAGCCTGGTCTACACAGTGAGTTCCAAACCAGTCAGGGCTACAGAGTGGGAGCCTGTGGGGATGATATGGCAAGAACAAGCTCTGTGAACTGAAAGCACAGTACTGTCTGGTGACTGCCTGACAGTGCCCACCTTGGACCCCTTGCTCTCAACACTGCTCACACAGTTGAGATCAGCACACACTCAAATCCCTCATAGTCAAGTTTGAAGGCTCCTAAACCCCCCTCCCCCAGGCCCGAGCGAAGAACCTCCAGTCCTGGAGAGGAAAGGACACAGGAGACAGGAGGAAACAGGAACCTGAAGAGAGCACGTGACACCCACAGAGCTGCCTCCAACCAACCGGGAAGGTGACCAAGGCTCAGGTCCCCAAATTCTATGAGAACACCACAGGAGAATGCTGTGGACATGGGATATACAGTTTTATTTAACAGCAATTAAAGTCCACCACACAAGAGGGACACCAGAAGATTCTTTTTTTTTTTCATTTAATAAATACAAATGAATAAAAATACTTTTGTTTTGTAAAGAGACTGCCTGTCTTCCCCCACTTGCCAGGGAAGCCTGAAGGTGGTAACATGCCCTGAGGCCACTCGGCGGGGGTTCATGTCCCCACACAGGCCACTTCTTTTCAGAAAGGGCTTCATCTCAATGGCCTACAAATACTATTTCGGTACAATTCCCTTCTCCTGCACCTCCCAACACCAGACTCTGCTGCATTTCAAACAGAAAGGACTCCCTTGGGAGAAGGAAAGTATGAGGTCCCCACAGGTACCCAGTTGGAGCCCCAGAGCTGGGAACTACTAACACCATGAAACATTCACAGCGCCTGCCACTGACATGTGGGCAAGGAAAAGCAGATCATGTGCAGCGAGATCTGCTGCACACCCCACAGATGAGCTGTACTTTAAAAATAGAAACTCATGTTTAAATGGAACCTGGTTAGAAAAGGCCAAGCATCCGCGTACACTGAAGATCTGTTATTGCTTGTGGGGTCTGCTTGGGCACTGCTGCTCAGCATGGTCACGCTGTTTGAGACCCTCCACCCCGGCCTGCACCACAGCCGCTCCCCAGCTGCCTGGTTCAAAATGTGCACCTCTGCTGAGCACCCAGTGGCAGTTCCCTTCCAATCCTGACAGTGAGGAACAATTTGATTCTAGAGCTGAACCTGGTACGACCTCATGTATATATATATACACACACACAGAACCCCCAGGCGAGACCCACGCTAAAGCCCTGGCAGTCCCCACCCGCTCTAGTGTGCACCAGTAACTCAGACATGGATGTAACCAGGAAAAGCAGCAGCCTCGGTGACCCATGTCCCCTCTTCTCATGAACCCATTCACAAAAACCATCCCCTGGAGGGGGCTCCGGTGACATCTGTGATGCACACAACAAGCCTGTCACCATGCCAAAGGCAGCCTAGGCTTGTAAGTGCAAAGTGTCAAAAGAAGCTCAGAATGCCTCCTGGGACACCTAGGAACTGAGAGGCAGGGACAACAGGCCCACACTGCTTTCTCCAAGGCCCCACGTCCTCAAAAGGAGCAGCATTGGCACACCCAGGCCCTGGTGGATGTCAGAGGCAGGTCCTCAGCACTGCAGGAGGAGCAGAGCTGAGGACCCGTGGCCGGGAGAGGTAGTGAGGACAGCCTGGACCCTCCCTGAGGCGCAGCAGGAGGAGTCCTCTGGAGGCCAGCAGCTGTCATTACTCCAGTCATGATTTCAGGGGAGCTGCCTGGCTGGGGTGGAAAGGAAGGAACCATAGGTGCTGTGGCTCTGCAGGGGCCTGTGTTGGTGTCAGCATGGCAGCTCCGTTGCCAAGTGTTCTGGAGGACAGCGCTGGACTGCTGGGGTGCCCGCGGTGTGGCCTCAGAGCCCCAGAGACTTCTGGACGATCTGCTTGGCGATCTTGTAGAATTGTTCCCGGTCATCCCGCCACATCTTGGAAGCGTCTACGTTCGCTCCACTCTCGTCGTTGGGCTCTGCAGAGAAAGGAAACTGTGAGGAAAGGGTGAGCCCCTGGCCAGCCTCCTTTTCATCTCCAGGGTGCCACAGAGCTCTCGCGAGTCATTCTGGGTAGCAAGGGGACTTCCAACACAAACCAGGGCCTTCTGCCTGAGGAAGGGAGGCTGGAGGCTGGTACAAGCAGAGCACTGACCCTCAAGTCAGCAGCCCCTCACTTCCAGCAACCTGCAGCAGCTCTTGTAGGGGACAGGAACCCCCTTTCCCCACACACCCCAAACTCCCCTTGACTGAGTCCTGCTCCCTTTGTACCTTGCTGGCCACTGTATCCTGGTGCTCAGGTCAGCAATACAAGTCCTCATACAGCTGCTGAGGGAGTCTGAGGACCTGCCTCCTCCAGCCCCTCCCAATCCACCCATCTCTTGGCCGGGAGTGTCCGAGTGTCTGAATACCAGACCGAGCAGTCAAATGCACTGCTCCTATCCCAATCCCTCATCCGCCAGCTCCACACCGATGCTCCTTCTAAGGTAAAACTGCAGAATGTGGCAACCAATGCAACTCTCAGGGCTCCCCACCAGGCTCAGTGTCAGGGCTCCTGCTCCTGTCCAGCTGACCCTCAGCCCCAAATGTCTTTCCTTCCCACCTCCCTTGTCAACTCCTGGTGTCCCAACTCACTCCAAAGAGGCCAGAGAAGTGTTTCTGCAATCGGGTTCACCACACTGGCCAGTAACTGCTGGTAGTTTGCAAGTTCCTTGATAATATAGGGACCTCACACTGGGGTGTCTGTTGTACTAAGCATTAAACCCCTGTACTATGATACACGGTGGGGCCTCAATAAATGTAAATGCCAAAGATCAGAGAATAGCAAACTGTGGTCAACATTCTGGCATGTCCTATATAATCTGTAATCATGGAAGTATGTGTGGTGATATACTGTGTACCCTAATAAAATTTGCCTGAAGATCAGAGGACAGAACAAGCTACTAGATTAAACACAGAGGTCAGGCAGTGGTGGCACACACCTTTAATCCTAGCACTCAGGAGGCAGAGATCAGTCTGGATCTCTATGAGTTCAAAGCCACCCTGGACTACATGAGATTGATTCAGTCGCAGAGCCAGGCAGTGGTGGCACAGAGGTTTTTCAGCTGGAGAGCTTTCTGCTATGGACTAAAGAGACATTCAGTCAGAGGATTCATGGAGCTGGCGAGGTGAAACATGGCAGTGGCTTTTTCCTTTGTCTCTCTGATCTTTCAGCATTTACCCCAGTATCTGGTTCCGGGATTTTTATTAAAAAATTGAGCAACATCTGGCGCCCACCAATTCAGGAAAAAGCTGCTTGCCTGTGGTCTGGCAGCCTCCAGCCCAGGCGCGACACGCAGCCAGAGTCCCCAGCCTGCCAGCTCCATTTGTGTTGCAGCCTCTCTGCAGCAAACGCCATAGGTTGGGGGCTCTAAAAACCACGGAAGTTAGCCACTTGCGCACTTCCCCTGTGCAGACAGCTGGATCTTGTGCTTCTTTCCTCTCCCGGTGGGATGTGGCTTCCCTTGGGGCCCCTCCTCGGGCTGCTGCCACACCCGTCATCTGAACTGTCATTATCAGCAGATTTGGTGAGTCAATTGGGATTTTTTTTTCCTCCAAGACAGGGTTTCTTGGAACTCGCTCTGTAGACCAGGCTGACCTCGAACTCACAGAGACCCACCTGCCTCTGCCTCCTGAGTACTGGGATTAAAGGCATGAGCCACCACTGCCTGGCTCAACTGGGACTTCTTAAAGGGAGGAATTAGTTAAAACAAAGTTTTTTCCCCTCATTAAAATATGGGAAACATTTTTACAATGGAGGTAGTTTGGTCTCTGTTTGATAATACTATTGATGGTCTAAAAATGGAACAATTAAATGACAGGATAATTAATGTTGATGGGATTTATGTAATGTCAATTATAAATATTATTTGATCTTTTCTGTTTTATCATTTAAAAAATTAGTTAATATGAGTGTCAAGATAAAAGTTTTTTAGAAAAACCTGTTAAAACAGATCATAAAGATATTCAGACCCAGAGAGAAGAATTTAAAGGAGAACCAATCTCAGCATTGCATTATAAGGTTACAGAGAAACAGCCTAAGGCTTTCAAACAGCCAACCTTAATCTATGCAGTAACCTTCCAGGAACTGCCCAGTGATAGATCTCCCCCAGACTGTGTACGAGCTGACTGGACTCCTGTGCAAACGTTAGATCTGAGGAGATTCAGAGAAGCAATAGTCTCCTATGGCATCCACTCATCTTTCATGAAGCAGATAGTAAACTCACGCTCAACTTGTAATGGAATTATTCCTCAAGGCTGGACAGATTTGGTTACAGCCATTTTAGATGGCTGGTCCCCAATTACAAGGGAGGACCTGGTGGAAGGATGAGGCTAAGACCATTGAACAATGGAGTAGGGCTAGAAGTATCGAAATTCCCCAAGATCAACTTATTGGAGAAGGCGATTATGCTGATATGCAAGAACAATCTTTATATGATGACCACACCTGGCTTTATTGCCGCATGGCAGCCTTGAATGCTTGGAACAGAATTGAAAAAGGAGGAAACAAAATTGAGTCATTTACTAAAGTTATACAGGGCCCAAAAGAAACCTTCACTGATTTTTTACAAAGATAGACTTCAGCAGTAAATAGAATGATACCAAATTCTGAATCTAGACAGATAATAATTGAATCTCTGGCTTTTGAAAATGCTAATGCAAAATGGTAATTAGGCCGTTAAAGGCAAGATCAGCACCCTTGGTAGAATGATATAATAAATTTTGAATCTCATGACCATAACCATGGTTGGATAGGTAACTTCCAGAGGTTTGAAGAAAAATCATAATGTCAAATGTTTCAATTGCAGTAAACAAGGTCACCTAAAAAGGGGCTATAAACAGGATGTTCCTAGAAACAATGTTTTTTCAAGGAACAATGGCAACAGAACACCCCTCCCTTCTGGATTATGCAGAAGGTGTGGCAAAGGCAGACATTGGATTAACAAATGTAGATCAACAAGGGACAGACAAGGTAACTGGCAGGAAACTCCCTGAGGGGCCTCTCATTCTATTCAGTCCTTTCCTGTCATCATGGAAGAAACTCCTTTCCAGAGCAATTAAAGAACGTAATGCCTGGGGGTTGGGGATTTAGCTCAATGGTAGAGCGCTTGCCTGGCAAGGGCAAGGCCCTGGGTTCAGTCCTCAGCTATGGCAAAAAAAAAGAACCTAATGTCTATTGTAAAAACCACACTGCTCTGGATGATAGAACTATAGAAGACAGAACAAAAAATTCAGAAGAAACCATAAATGACAAGAGATAAAGGTTTGATTTGGAACCTTTCCAAAGTTAGGGTTGGGGAAGGATTTTGTTTTTGTCTTTCCAGGAGAATACAGGCATCCAGCTAAGGAATCTAAAGACCGCTGAACAAATGAGACATCTGAAGAAAAAGGACAAATCATCCAGAAAACTTGCCCTACAAAAAAGATTTTCTGCAGTGAACAATGACCACACCTAACAGAGACTTTGAAGTCTCCAAAAAGAAGATGGGACCCTACAACTACAATTCCATCAGGACAATGATAACACTATTAAGCTGACAAACACCACCCAAAGATCAGTTTGGACTACAAACTGCTTAGGACAATATAGAGATCGATAGCTGAGATGATTCAGCCTCACAGACTACTCCAATCAGTACTTCACCATAATCCTAAATTTTCTTTGTGTCCCCATAAGACTACCAGTGCCCCCAATCAGCAGAAAGTAGCCTAGAAAACTACACCCACATTTCCCAAAAAATGGATTATGGATGTTTGTTTTTGTTTAGGCGTTGGTTAAAAATTGTTATTGGTCATAGTCAATCTCTTTCTAAAAGAAGAAAGGGGGATATGATACATAAATGACAGGGTAAAAAGGTAGATTATTGAATCTACTCTTAAAAAAGAGAGAGAGATTTAGAAATGACAGGATAAAAGGGTAGATTATTGAATCTATTCTGAAAAGAAAAAAGGGAGAATATGGACATGCTAAGATACAAAGGTAGATTATTGAATCTACTTTTAAAAATCAATTACTTGTTTTAAATATATTACATTGGATTAGATTTTTGTATATTGTATACAAATTGTGTATATTGATACAAACTTGAGGTTAATTTTGTTAGAATATACTGTACATATATTCCTACTCTTGTTCAAGATATTGTACCTATACAGTAATTTAACAATGTAATGCAAATTGCTAGTTCTTGAAAATTATTATTACCAACTACCCAGGATAATAAAAAAATGCATGTTAGTTGTTAGTCACGTATTACAATAGAACTTGTCAGGTTAGGTATGTTTTCAAGGTCAAACAGATATATTTTAGATAAACAGATCATCTTCAAACACTTCAGAGATCTACAGAATATGGCATTTAAGATGTTTAATAACACATATTTTTTTTTAAATGACAATGAGACATGTCTGCTCCTGACAGCACCAATCTACTTCAGAGAAGATGATGGGCATTGAAGAAACTCCATATGGAGCTTACTTTCTTTGTGGCAAGTTAGTCACCAGGCAAGAAAATGTCACTGCTGATACTGCCGACAGTGTGCTGTCCAAAATGGACAAGCAGGACACAAAAGAAAGGACTGCTGAATTTTGCCAAGACAAAGTAGGACAGCTCTTCAGAAGATCAAATAAGTCTGTCAGATATGCTAGACCTGTAGGCCAAAGATGGATGGATGCCCCAATGTTGCAGAAGAACCTTGGGTGACTTTCCAGGAAGCCAACTGTTTCTGTCATTTCTCACATATTTTAAAAGTTGCTTGTTTGCACTTCCTGTTTACTTAGGTAATTTTATTTCCTTCTTGTGTCTCTCAGGGAGTTGAAGATTAGATAGTTATGGTTTTTCCTTGTTAACAAATTCAGAAAAGAAACTAACTAAAGAGATGCAAAGTGTATAAGTTCCAAAAACATCAAAAAATAGTTTTGGGTTGGTAATACAAGTTAGAATAGAATATGAATTAGGTATAACTTTTTGGACTCTGTAGTAATATATTGTATACCCTAATAAAATTTGCCTGAAAGTATGCTCACACTTGGGAAAGTACAGACCTGATACAGTAACAGAAAATGGAATGCATAAGCTCACCTGCCAGCATGCTCACCACGGAAAGCAGGATCTTCTCTACACTCTGCACAGGGCTCCACCGCTCAGCACTGCTCTCATAGCCCATGGGATCATCGCCTGGGGCATGCAAGATGGAGATGCAGACTCTCCCGTCAGGATAAACTGCAAAATTCAGAGGCAGCCATGTGAGCCCAGATATGGTGCCACTGTGCTGGCAGCAGCTCTACAGACAGAGGCCCAGCTGTCTGCACAGCAGTAACAGGACACTTCCTGTTGGCACAAATCCCAGAGAGGCCTACCAGCAGCAGGCCAGACCTTTTGGGGATTGATCAGGTCCTGTAGTCACTGGCTGACAAGGGCGCTAAGGACCAGGTCTACCAAGCACTAACTAGTCACAACTAGATTCCCCTTGTTATGAATTTCTCCGAGCATTATCACCAAAAGGAGTAAGTGAAAAGTGAGTGGACAAATATTCCAAAATTCAAGTACCCAGAAATCAAGATTTTCACAGGGCTCTGCAGTGCAGGTTTTTAGATATCCCTAACTCAGCTGGCAGGACCACCCCTACTCCCACCCCACCCCCGATCAATTTCCATGTGGCCAGAGTAGAGGCAAGGCACTGAATTACCTAAGCGCAGAGGAGGGGTGGGCATTTAACAACACACCCAGTTCAAAATTATTTTTACAAAATAAAGATATCAATTTGGGTTGGAGAAGCAGTTCAGTGGTTAAGAGGGTTGACTGCTTTTCCAGAGGACCAGGGTTCGACTCCCAGCACCCACATAATGGCTCAGAACCATCCTTAACTCTAATTCCAGAGGATCTGACTCAAGTCTTCTGACTTCTGTGGGTAACATGAACGTGTAAAACCCTATATCAGGCACTTCACCCCTCAAATTTCTCTTATATATAATAGCTACTTGTAAAAGGAAGAAATAAAATAAATAAATAATCCCAATCAGAGAGGAGTCACTGGCAGTATGACTGTACCCCCTTCGAGACACTTGCACAAACTGTTTTCTGAAGATAAAACTCAGAGCACTATTGAGTACTGGCTTCCTTCCCAGTCAACACTGAACGTGAGTGCATCATCATGCCACCTCTATGGCACCTCTTAACAGCCAATCCAACTACAGCATCCCTTAACTCGGCTGTAGGAAGACTGGGCTGGCTCCAGTTTTTTACCGTGCATGAGTGATGTCTGTGCACCACGAGAGAGTCTGGGTCCAGAGAGGCCAGCAGAGGGTATCAGATTCCCTGGAGCCTTGGTTGTGAGCAAACATGCATGTACTGGGAACCAAATCTGAGTCCTCTGCAAGAGCAGCAAGTGCTTTTAACCACTAAGACATCTCTCTGTCCCAATTCCAATTTTCTACCATTAAAAATATACTATGACAAAGGCCAATGTAGGCCACAAAGCACTCAAGGCCTGAAAGTTCTAGGAAGCCCATTAATGCAGGATGGCTCAGACAAATAGCTAGTGTTAAGTTCATACAGTATTTTTTCCTCCACTACATTAAGCTGATCTTCAAAATAGAAATCCTGGTACTCACACCATAACTGATTTGCCCCAGTTTAAAAGCTGGCAGCCATTGTAGACATGTGCATACAGTACTGGTGTGCTGCATCCCATGTACCTGAAGGACCTCCTGCCTCTTATTAACAACGCGGCATTCTGCTGCCTTGTCAACCACATTCGGACTCACTTACTGTTGGGATGGAACATCTCGCAGGTGAATCTCATCTTCGGAGGACTCAAGGGGTAGTCAAGTGGGAAACTCAGGATGGCAGGAAAAACACCAAACTCAAAGCAAGTGTCTTCAGGGCCCCTGCAAATTAGGAAATATATGTAACCACAGTGCCTGCCCCGACTCAGACGTGGGAGAAGAAACACGGAAAATCTAAATGAACTGCTGCTTTTCTCTCACCAGGAGCTCTGTTTCAGCTGTTTTAGACCTGAGGTACAAACACAAGCCGAAGCACAGGTGGCAGAGCTTTGCACAGTAACTGCACCAGAGAGAAACCCAAGCACACGGCAGCCCTCGGCAGGCAATTGTCGCTGAGGTCCAGCTCCTGTGAGGATCATGGTGTGAACTGTAGCAGAGAATAATCAAGAGGCTCTGCAGAGGCGGATGAGGAGCTAAGGAATGTATTTCAAAGGATATTTTGACCTTTCCAGTGTGCCTAAGATGTGATTTTACACCCATCAAACAGATCACACATGTGATCCTCAACTCACGCTCAGTGTGAAAGAAGCCTAGGCCACTGGGCAGTGGTGGTGCACTCCCTTAACCCCAGCACTTGGGAGGCAGAGGCAGGTGGATCTCTGTGAGTTGTTCGAGGCCAACCTAGTCTACAGAGTGAGTTCCAGGACAGCCAGGGAGACACGAGAAATCCTGTCTCGGAAGACCAAAAATCAATCAATAAAAAATAAACAGCTCTGCCTCCCTGTGACAGCAGGTCTAACAGAGAAAGAACCCCTTAACACAGGGATAAGGACCTGGACTTCCACAGACGGGTACAATTAGAAGATATAAAAGCCATCTTTACTTACTAGAAAAGAATTTCTCAAAATCTAAACTTAGCGGGTATAGTGGTGCCTGGTGTCTAGGGCAACTGGTCTACACAAGTCTTGTCTCAAAACAACAACAAGGGTGGGGGGGAGAGGTGGCTGAGCGGTGAAGAACACACACTGCTCTTCCAAAGGTCCCAAGTTTGATCCTCAGCACTACACTGGGCAGCTGGCAACCACCTGTAACTCCAGCTCCGGGGATCCAACTCCTCTGGCTTCTGTGGGCACTTGTACTTATGACTCAAGCACCCCACCACACATACACTTAAAAAGAACAAAAATCAATCTGGGGGAAGCAAACAAAGGGTGGGGTAAAAAGTTCAGTCTGGGATCCGGCTGCCGCCTACCTAGACACAGGGACACAGCCAGGACTTTCCAATAGTGTTCTTAATGGAGTCAAATCCATTTGGTTTGTAAATTTTTCCTTTAATCTTGGGCATTTTGTTTCTCTTTCTGAGAAACACTACAGAGCCAATAATCCTATAGAGTGTATCCACAAACTTGTACAGTTTTATATACGTTCACAATGTACTTCTGCTGCCTTCTAGATAATTTATTTTGTAACACATTACTGCATAGTTGTAAATAACTTATGTACTGTAACATCACTTTCAGTTATGTGTAAAGAAATTAATTAATTAATTAAAATGCTAAAAAAAAAATAAATAAACAAAAAAACAAAAACCTCAGTCTGTAAAGTCTCATGCAAGCCTGAGAGCCAGGGTTCAAGCTCCGGAGCTCGTATAATCAGGCAGGTGTGAAGGTACACGCTTTTGACCCAAGCACTGGGGAGGTGGAGCTAGGGGAACCCCCTAGGCGCACTGCTCAGTTAGCCTCACTAAATCAGCAAATCCCAAGCCAATAAGAGACCCTGTCTCAAAAAGCAAGTGGTCCTGATGAACACCTGAGGTTGATCTCGTCTCTATACACATGTGGCACACAGATAAGCATCTGCATGCACACATGTATACATCACACATACATATTGTTCCCACAGATAAAACACCACAAAAAAACAACAACACAAATATGTTTAAAGTTTTGATAAAGTTATTTTAGATCAGTAATACACAGATCTGTAAAATACTTGCTGCACTATTTATCTCCACAATTAAGAGAACAAGGAAAAAATTTAATTTCGATCGCAGTCACACCCAGGGCTTCGAAAGAACAATGCAGTGTCTTGTTAAGCCAAGTTTTTTTCTCAGTGACAAGCCTTGACTCTGGAAAGCGATCCTGTGCTACTTCAAAAACAAGATGAATAGCTTTTCTACTTGGAGGGATGACATGCTGCCTGACAGTCCCCTGGGGTCCTGGCACCAGGCCAGGGCAGAGGATGCCCTGAGAAGCAGCAGCACAGTCCCCTTCACAGGTGTGGTCCAGCTGAGTTTTCCTCTCTCACGCTGCAGGGCCTGGATGGAGCCCTGAGCCCTCTGTCCTCTCCTGAGTCGATCTGTCAAGCACTATGGAGGTAACTCACCTATCAGCACTTCCCATCCTCCTGAACTAGGTCAGGGACTGCTGCTATTTTACTAGTGACCAAAGCTGGGAGATACACAATGCAGTCTTGAAAACTGCCATCAGACGGCTGGACCAACAAAGGCGGTCTCAGAAGTAATCCTGCTGGCCAGGCCTGGTGGTGCGGGCTATTAGTCCCAGCACTCGGGAAGCAGAGGCAGGCGGATCTCTGTGAGCCCAGCCTGATCTATATGGAGAGTTCCAGGCCAGTCAAGGGTACATAACAGAGAAATCCTGTCTCAAAAGGAGAGAGACAGACAGACAGACACAGACAGAAAAGACTGAGACAAAATACCCTGTAGGGCCTCACTATGGCTGGCACCTATGAGTCTAGAGTGAGAAAAAAAAATGGGTAGTGTCCTTGGAATGAGCTACATGGCATTTGCTCAATGCTTTGATAACAGGTCTTTGTTTCTCATAATGGGGCTTTCTTTTAAAAAAAAAAAAAAAGTCTACTGGGTTGTTCACAGGATCAGAAGCATGACCCAACATTTCCTCAAGTGCGCCCACATCTTAAATAGCAAAGCTGTTTGTGCATACTCAGGCTCACTGCTGGTTTAAACTGGGGTTTCCTTCTCTCTTCCAGCATGCCTGCCCCTTGAGCAGGTATGCAGGTGGCAAACTGCAGGGACATGCCTGCCAAAGGTGGGAAATGCCACAGAGAAGCTTCCTGCCCCGACAGGGAAACAATAGCTTCTGGATAAGTTTCACTCCCCACTTCCGGAAGTGAAGACCCTCACTTCACAGAACAGGAAAGGAAATAAAACAGCCAATGCACATACAATCTCTTGCGCCGACAAACAACTTTCCATCTACTGATTGCAAACACTGCCTAACTTCCTATTCCCCGGCACACCATTAGAGTATTGTGTTATAACTGCTGTCCTTGGGGAATGCCTCCTTAAAGGCCTGACTAGTGGGCTGCTTGTCTGCAAGAGAACAGATGTGGAAGAATGCCCAATGACTGCAAAGCCAGAGTATCAGGCTACCAGGAGACAAGCAGTAGCCAAAAGTACCAGGGACAGAAGAGGCCCTAGAAACCAGCAGTTTGAGGGAGGAGAGGCCCCCCAGTCACCAAGGAATAAAAGCCCAGCCCGCTTTCTGCCAAAACAGCAGGGTGAGACAAAGCCACAGGAGGACAGTTAATTCCTTGATAGATGTTTTAAGAACATTTGTAAACGGCCTCTTGTTTGTGAAGGGTCTGGAACAAGACCAAAACCCACAAAGTCACTAGATCTTGGAGCAGGGGAATTCCACGCTAATGCAAAAGCCTTATTCAAACACAAACGTGCTCTCCTGAAAATCAGTTGTAATTACTTTTCAAGACAGGTTTTCAAAATATTTGTTTAACTTTATACAGTTTATCTAAAATTAGTAATAGTTAATTCAATAGATTTTTAACAATGCACTTTTTAAAATCCATACTAGAGAGCTCAACTGTTCTTTAATGAGCTTCTAAACCTATCTGTGGACACAGATGAGCCAATATCTTCCAAATATGACAGGCTCATCAGGTGCCCTGACCTCTGCAGGCTTCCTAGCAACCGCTGCTCCTACAGCTGGCAAGCTGCTGTGATGGCATGTGAGCAAGTGCAGGTGTGTCTGTGTTGACACAGGACATGGCAGATGAAACAAACAGGTCACACATCAGTTCACACACATGATCACCTGCTTCTTTAAAACCAAACAATGCCTGGGGAAATGGCTGCAGGCCAGGAGTTTGATCCCCAGCTCTGTAAAGTCAGTGAAAGAAAAAGTAAACAGAGCTCCACCTGACATGGCCCCCAGCAATGACCTGGCTAGGGGCAGCAATGGCCACAGGCCTGTATCATCTCACCGAAAAGCAAGAGAACCCTCCCTCTTACCTGGCTTCACCAAAGTCAGCAAGTTCCAGAAATGATTCCTAGGTTTTAAATAACTTGCATTAGAGAATACTGTCAATTTTTCTGTTTTGTTTGTTTGTTTTTGGTTATTGTTTGGTTGGTATTTCAAGGTGAGGTTTCTCTGTGTAACAGCCCTGGAGCTCATTCTGTAGATTGTAGTTGGTTTGTTTTTTTTTTTATTTCAATCTTCGGGGGCCCACCCAGCCCCCAAATAAATACACGGAGACTTATTCTTGCTTATGAATGCCCAGCATTAGCTTGGATTGTTTCTAGCCAGCTTTTCTAACTTAAATATCCTGTTTCTCTTTAACTACTTCTTGCCTCTGGGCTTTTTGCCTTTCTTTATTCTGTATCTCTTTCTTTCCTTCTTAGTCCACAGTTGACTGTGTGGCTGGCCCCTGGCATCCTCCTCTTCTCCTTTTCTCTTTCCTCCCTCTTCTAGATTTCTCCTATTTGTCTTTCCTCCTGTTTCTCTCCTGTCTCGCTATTGGCCATTCAGCTCTTTATTGACCAATCAGGTGTTTTAGGCAGGCAAAGTAACACAGCTTCACAGAGTTAAACAAATGCAACATACAAAAATCCAACACATCTTTGCATCATTAAACAAACATTACCCAGCATAAATGAATGTAACACATCTTAATCTAATATTCCACAACAGTAGACCTGGCTGGCTTTGAACTCAAGAGATCTGCCTGCCTCTGCCTCCTAAGTGCTGGGATTAAAGGTGTGTGCCACCACCATGCCGGCCAATTTCTTTTACTAGCTCTTCTTATTATTGTTACAGCCCAAAGTTTCCAGCATCCACCAGAAACTCAGAACAGATCCCTCAAGTACGCAAGGCTCAAGTGTACCACAGTACACACAGACTCCAGAAAACTTAGAAAAAAATGTGATGCAGCTCAAGCAATAAAGGTCTGACAAACATCAGGTCTGCTGCACTTTCTCTAGATAGTGTTTATAGATGACTTAAAAAAATAAAATCAAGTAGAAAATTTCTTAATAAAGAAAAACGAAAAAATAAAAATAAAATAAAAACCCCTCACTTTCACTCAGCTTTTATGCATGGCCTAACCTTCACAGGTAAAACTTTCCAGTAATTTTCCTAGGCCAGCTTATAGATCTTCAGGAACTAATGTGCCAAGCCTATGATACTAGCAACTCAGTAAGCTGAGGAAAAGGGTTCAAAAGTTCAAGGCCTTTTCTGAGCCACAAGAGTTCAAGACCAACCTGGTGAATTTAGCAAAACCTCGTCTCAAAATTAAAAATAAAAAGGGCTTGGGAGTAGGTGATGCAGCGTTCTGATAGCATGTACAAGGCTCTGGGTATTGAGGGTGGGGGTGGGGATGGACACACGGTTGGGACACAGCACCAATGTGCTGTAAGCACATATATAAACAAATCCTGCCTTGCTCAGAGCTCACACCTGGTTGGGTAGCCAGACCTCTTTCCTCACCTTGCCCCCCAGAGTACTTCTCAACCAACAAAATCCAGCCTGAAACACTGGAGCTAATTGGAAATTTTTATTGACCAAGAAACTGATCACAGAGTGCAGCTTCCTCAGTTCAACCTAACTTATTTTCTTGCACATCTGAGGTAGAAAGAATACTAAACAGGCTGAGTATGGACTAAAGAAGAGAACGCTCCAGACTCAGGGTCCTTCCCCTGTTTCTCTTCTAAGCAACATGACTATAAGTTAAATATCACAAAATCCAGACTGGGGATAGGAGCCACAGCTCACTTTGGAATAAGCCACATCATATTCAGAGCCACAAACAGTGAAGGCCTGCAAGCCAGAAAAGGCAAACAGAGAAACAGGAACCAGAAGTAGGGTGGGGAGGAGAAAAGGGGAAGAAACAGAGGCCCTGGCTTTTCAGGTCTAATGCTGCTCCAGGAGGTCTGTTTGGTCACCTACTTACTACTTTAAGGACCTTTTCCTACTAGAAAAGCCACCCACACTATTTGAGGCAAATCAGTCACAACTACTGCATCTTATGGGATATAAATATTGAAGGGACCCTAGCCCACTCAAGCATGTGGCTCAGGCAGGCCTTGTCCTTGTCCCCAGTTCCCTCTGCCTTGGTAAAAACCGTTACTTTACATTCCTAAAGCTAGCCCCCCGAGGTCCGTTTCCTTATTTGGCCACTTCCTCCTCCTGAGGCTGACTACCAAGGTCCAGCTGTCAAAGTATTGAAGTCCAGCATCAAAAGCCCCTAATTTAATTTGGCTCCCCTAATTAACATGCCCAATTAAAATGAAGCACTCATCCTAACATGGGGTTTCCCCTTCTACCTTCATAAACTGCCATTTTCCTATGTGCCTTGTCTGTCTCCTCTCTATCCAGAGGCCGTGCTCTGTCCTCCAGGACAAACACCCTGCCCCATTTCCTCACTCCCTTCCCTTCTCCCTCATCCTCTATCTCTTGTCTTTGTCTCTTATTCCCTGCCCTTTGTCCCTCTGGGAAAATAAATCCCCTTTGTGCTGAGAACTTGGTCTTGGGGCCCCGAGCCAATACTTTTCTTTCAGATTTATATTGATAAATATACACATATGTTGTTTTGTTAGCTTCTGACCATGGCTCCTGGTTTCTAAGTCATTCCTCCGGGTCAAGCCTTCAGCATTTAGACAAACTGCCCAAGCTGTGCCATAAGGAAATTCTCTGACTTAACTTTCCCCATGACAGGTGCCAAGACCTCCCTCCTTCCAGAAGAGTCTGGGCTCATGACCTTGAGGAAAGTAATGCACAAAGAGAGGTCAAGAAACTGACTAGACAGCCCCAGCTGGGCTTCCACACAGGGTGTCAGAGTCACATGTGCCGTGAACCGGCACCAGAAAAAGGAGCTGGTGGCATCACAGGATGGGGTTGGAGCCTGTGGCCAGCTCATGTGTGGCAGCTCACAGGAGGAACAAGAACTCACCACGTGCTACAAAGTACCTGTGCTCACAACTGTCTATAGGTCTAGTTCCAGAGAATCTGAGACACTAGGAATATATGTAGGCAAAACACCCATACTTCAAAAGCACTCTACAAGAAACTGTAAATGTGAGTCAAGTGTCTCCCTTTCAGGGAGCAGCCACAATGATGGAGTCATATGAACCCCAACTTCTGACTAGTCACACGTTCCAGAGACTCAGACTTAAGACTAGGCCTGCAGAAAGGCTGTCCTGGAGACAGAAACCTTGGCCTGTGGGACCTGCCGCTCTCCAGACAGACAGTGTCGTGACTGCACTGGAGCAAAGCACACTGGATGCTGCTCTGGTGGGTTGAAACCCCACAGCTCAGGGGACACAGAAGCCTTCTGCATTATCTACGGTGTACAGCAAAGGGCTAAGTAAGGTATTGTTTCTTCCTAACATAACCACACATTAAAAACCGCCATCTTGAAACTACCCAGACCCAATATTCACAACTCAATCTTTATTGTCATCTCCTTTGGATCTATGAACACCTGGATTCTGCCCAGAGAACAGCTGAAAGCTACAAGCCCACTTGGGCCCAGTCAACATTTCAGAGTAGAGATTCTTAGACCTAGTTTCCAGTAAAACATGAAAAAAAAATAGTAACTCACACAATTAACTTACATGATCAATGCCTCCCATTCAAAAAAATTCTCTTCATTCATGGGGCCTGCAGGGAAAGAAAAGATTCCACATCTTAGAAGGTAACTTTAGCAATTGGAAGAAAATTATAATGAAGTCACTCAAGCCCCTTACCTGCCACAATTCCTTCTGGAGGATTCAGGGTTAATTCTGTAAAGGTAAAGAACAGAGCCATCACCAGACAGAATGTGTGTTACACTGTCACTTAGCAAAGCACTTTCGTGAGTCATATGAACTAGATTACAGTGTACGCTTCTCCCAAGAGGGCAGCTCTCTGTGTCCAAAGGAATGCCCAGCCCCCAAACCAACACTGGCTCTGAGCAGCCCTTTACATCAGTAAGAAGTGAAAACAAAGGGGGACAGACTACGCTTGCCATGCCCCCGCCACGTCCCCCCCGACCCCCCATGTGCCCCCGGTCCATGCTCTTGCCAGCTCCTCTGACAAATGCTCACCATCTAAAGTGGGCTATTTTCTAATTAAATGCCAATTCCTATCAATTTAAGGGTTGGCACAAACCTTTCTGAATGTGACAGAAAGATGAGGCCAAGCTGAGGTCGCAGAGACTGACATGATCAGACTCTCTGGGTCAGCGATCTGGGCCACCACCCTGCAGAAGCCCAGGCGGCCACCCTGCTGATGATGACAACAACAACAATGCAGGTAAGCCTACTGCAGTCTCAGCTACGTAAGGCTGGGAGCTGCCGAAGACCAGGTGCCCAGCTCTGCCACCAGGTGGCAAGTCAATTCTTGCATCATGATGATTTTTATCTAGGTCATGTTCTGGTCTGGGGTGTTTCCCTAAGAGTCAAGTGCTGGAAGCAGGGTAGCAGTACTGGGGTGGGGAAGAACATGACCTTTAGGAGGTGGGGGCATGAGGTAGTGACACCAGAGTGGTTACAGAAGCAGCTAGCTGCCCTCTGGCTTCCTGCTCCAGGTGTGAGCACATCCTCCCGTACAATCCTGTACAATCCTGACTCAAGGCCTACAGTCACAATGTTGGCCACCCATCGTCATCCCACAGACCCTCATCTTCTACTTTGAAGTCCAAAACGTGAGCTAAAAAAAGAAATTTAAGACAGAGTGTCGCTATGTAAAACCTGCACTGGCCTGGAACTCACTGTGTCTAAGGCTGGCCTCAAACCTGCAGCCACCTTCTGGCCTCACAAGTGAGAGGTTTATACCTGCACCACTGGGCCCAAATGAACACTTTTGCTTAATAAAGTTACCCATGTTAGGTATTGTTGTGGTGATGACCAACAGATGACTATTACCTGTGTGAACAAACAGCACAGCTGTGGACACACTTGGAAAAATGGTGACTGGCAAGAGAAAGCAGCAGCCATAGGAGGACAGGGCAAACACAGTAAGAAGGTCAGGACAGGGTGCACTCTGCCATCTGAGGGCCAGGGAGATCTAGATGACCAACAGCCAGAACACAAAAGACCTACAGAGCCAAATGGTGGACTCTGGAAAAAACAGAGATTAATAAATCTAAATAAGGCAAAAGGACCAGACACAAAGAATGGAAACCGATTATCCAGAGAAATCTAAAGCCAGTAAGAAAGGGTGCATTGCTCAAAGCAGCTCTGAGGTCAACATCTACAGGCAAACGGGCTTCCTCCCGTACACGTGCAGATATGAAGGAAGTCTCATGAGAGAGAACCCATGGACAGAGACCTGGAAACTGACAGTGAGGGGTCTTTGTCTTCACAGAGCAAAGCTCACTTTCACTTTGACAAGCTGCAGGGCCGGGAACACTGCTTACTGCCTGCCCTGCTGCCCTCACCACTGTCTATCACACCTAAGAAGCTGACGAAAGGGGAGAGGAAGGAAGAGAAAGAGGCAAGAGGCAAGGAGGGGGAGGGGAGGGAGGAATGCCCAGCATCACAAGCACAGCCTGTCACGGACATATTCCCCACATGGACACCACGGCAGACCCTGCCAAAGTTTCCTTTGGTTGGGGCCATACGCAATCTCCAAAGGGACCCGAGGCCCCACTGCACGAACCTCTCCAGTCCACCCAGGACACACCATGCAGACTTTGTTCACGGTAAGCAATCCCGGTTGGGATGGCCTCGTTTCCTACAGGCTGTACTGTAGGAAACCCTGCAAAGGTAAAACTCAACACTAGACCACCTTGAGGGCCTTTGGCTATCACCCCAGAAAAGGAATAAGGGCTAAGTTGAAAGGCACACAACAGAGGACATTATTAAGGAGAGGTTCAGCTGGTGACGGCTCTAGCTGCCAAGTCTGAGGACCTGAGTTTGAAGGCCAGGACCCACGTGATGCAAAGAGAGAACGGGTTCCCACAAGTTGTCCTCTGACCTCTACATGAATGTCAGAGTATGTGCACACTCACCCACAACACACACAAGTAAATGTAATTAAAAATACTGGTGGGGGAGTGCATGGGGACTGGAGAGATGGCTCAGTGGTTAAGAGAATTCACCACTCCGACAGGGATGCAGGATGGCTCCCAGCACCCACCACAACTATCAGTAACTCCAGTTTCAGGGGATTCAACACTCTCTTCTAGCACCTTGTAGCACTGTATATATGTGGTGCACTTTAATACATATAGGCAAACATTCATGAGCAAAAAGTAACAATAAGGGGGTTTTTTTACATTGAATGAGAGAGACAGGAAGATAGTAAGAAGAAGCCAAGCAAGAAGAAGGAGCAGGAGGCCATGCAGTCAGATATGTGCACACGAGGAAGACAGGAGGCAGACATGAAGAGGTCGAGTACCAAGAAGGCAGGAGCACACCAGGGCAATACACCTCTACAATCTCTCTCTGTCTCTTCACAGGAACCAAGTGGGAGACGTTAACAGAACCAGCTTGCCGAGGCTTTACACGCTAAGTCATCTGAAATCTAGTCCAATCACCCCTGATTATAAGAAAACACTTAACAAAGCAGGCAGATGATTCCAAGCTGCTAAAATCCGGGGCTGAGGAACGCTGTGAAACAAAGGTTCCAAGTGCAGCAGAGCTGTATTCTGTATAGGAGTCCGCTGTGGAACGTCCCTGGGACACCACCTTTCCCTTCCAGAGAGAAGGGGAGGTCAAGCCTGCGGCTGGAGACCAGCTACGCTGGAGACCCAGGCTCTGCGCAGCCAGCACCATCCCACCCACTTCGCTATCCAACAGTGACACCTGCTGGTCAGTGATGAACTGCAGTCAACAGCAGAAAGGCTTCATTCACAACAGGTAACACACACAAAACCACAGTCCCATGTTTATTGATAAGGAAATTCCAGAAGGGAAACAATTACTAATCATATTAGAAATTTTCAAAGACTATTCCCTGAAAATGATAATTTGTTAAAAACTTCTTTCCTCAAAAGTAGCTTAAGAAATAGCCACGGGGATGGAGAGATGGCTCAGAGATTAAGACTGTTTTTCCAGAGGTCCTGAGTTCAATTCCCAGCACCCACAAGGTGGCTCACAACCATCTGTAATGAGATCTGCCCTCTTCTGTGTACATAATAAATAAATAAATCTTTAAAAAATTAGCCACTGCAGAAATGAAATACAAATTTGTTCTCGAATTCAATGATTCCATTTCTAGAAGCCAATCACACTGATACACTGGTAAAAAGAAGGAAGATGGCTGCAGGGGCTACTCCTTTAAGAAACTGAGAAGATACAAAAGCCCCAAAGTCTGCAATGGAAAACCAGGGAAATCCAGGGGTCACATCGGCATGTTCTACACACTGCACAGGACAATCAGGCAGAGAAGTTCACGTGAGGTCACTGTTGTTAGACCAGGTCCTAATCCAACCTGCCCGTGTCCTCGCTGAGGCCTCGGTTAAACAGGCCTGTCCCGCATCCTAACTCTGGAGAGCTTGCCTTCAGGGTTAAAAGAAAATCAGTTTTTCTTGCCTACCTAGCCTAAGACACAGCTGCTCCAGCAACTAACACAGCTGGAACACTCCCAGATAATGTGTAAAGGAACCCTGACTTCTCCCACAAAACTTTGAAATGGATCACAGACATTAACTGTAGAACACCTAGAAGAAATCCTAAGAGAAATCGTCAACAGTTTCTCAAACAGACACAAAAGCAAGAATGTTTTCAAAGTCAGTGTAGTCGATATCACTCTTTTGTTTGTTTGTTTGTTTCTTTTTAATCTGCTGTTTAAAAGGCAGGATTAGGAGCTGGAGAAACAGCTATGCAGTTCAGAGCATTTGCTGCCCTTGCAGAAGACTAAAGCGATGCCCAGCACCAACATCCCAACTCCAAGGGGATCCCACGCCCTCTTCTGGCCTCCATGAAGTCTGCACACACATGCACATACACACTGAGATCTACATGTAAATAAAAATAAAATAAATCTAAAAAGTTTTAAATTAAAGGAACTGGGGAGATGACACATGGAGTCAAGCCAAGAAGGGAAAATATTTGAAAGGCAAATGTCCAATAAAAGGCAAGGTTAAAGAAATGTACATCCTAAGGAAACAACACAATTTAAAAATAAGCACTCTACATACTTCATCAAAAAAGACAGGTCGGTGAGCTTGCAATGACTCAACACTGTCAATTACAAGAGAATTTCATGTCAAGCCACTGGAGACACTAACGCGGCAGAACAGGGAGGAGCAGATACACACTCAGCAGAGCTGTGGAGCATCTGTGCTAGCCAGGACAGTGACGTCAGACCACTGGGCAGCTCCTCCTGAAAGTAAACAGGCGTTTATGCAAGAGGAATGAAGACAAGCACACCATGTTCACAGCCGTCTCCTCACAGCCAAAGCTGGGCACATCCCAGTGATCATCAGGAAGCAAATGTTTAAACAGCAGGCCACGCAATGGATGGCCACTCTCCGTTAAAAAGGAACAGTGCTGGGCTAGGAAATGACTCAGCAGTTCAGAGCACTGGCTGCTCTTCCAGAGGCCCCAGGTTCAGTTCCCAGCACGCATACAGCAGCTCACAACTGTCTGTAACTCCAGTTCCTGGGGATCCGACTCCCTCTTCTGACTTCTGCAGACACCAGGCATGCACGTGGTACACAGACACACATACACATGGTACACAGACATACATACAGGCAAAAGACTACACACAGAATAAAAGTCAAACCTTTAAAAGAAGAAAAGAAACAATCACTGCTCCCTTGTCAGGATATTCAGGTCAAGAGATGTGTCTGAAAGTATCAAAATATCAGTGGAGATTCCCAGAAATAAGCAGGTCCTACCCATTTTAAATGGCTATTCAGAGAACTACAGTGTAATCTCACTCCACCCTGCCAAGCCCTGGCAGGACTTTCATTCAACAGTTGAACCACCCGCCCCACTTCATCACTTGCTACTGTAAGGGTAAGAGGACACTGCACCAAGCCCAGCAGCACGGATAAATCTCAACACAAGTGTTGTGAGTGCAGAGAAGTACCAACACTGTCAGGGAGTGAAAGAAGACCAGTACTGTCTGGGAGGAGCAGACGGGATCCAGCGCAGGGTATTCTGAGGATGCCATTATTCACAGCTTAGATGTGACACACACAAACACACAGGAGCAAGCCAGAAAAAGATAGCCCTGTGTAAAGTCTGCCAGAGACACATTTCACCAAAAAAGGCAGAGAAGGCTTGTGTACATGAACAAATGCTGCCGCCTCACTCATAATCATTGATATACCAATTAAAGCCCAGGGTACCATGCAACACCTGCCAGACAAGATGAAGACCCAAAAGGTAAAGTCTAAGTGAAAAGTCTAAGAGCAGGACGCTGAGCTGTGGCGGACCAGGACACACGCTGGAAAGGCCACAGTGAAACAGTTTAGCCTAGCTAGGAAAACTGGCTGGTCATTCAAATGCTCCATGAGTCTGAATTATACTCCAATTGCAAACCTGCACATGGGCACCAAGAGATTTTCAAAAATGCTCACGGCTGCAGTACTTACAAAAATCAAAGTGCAAATTAACTTTGGTGTCTACCTGTAGCAGGACAGATGGATTCCGGTTTATTCACAAAAAGAAATCCACTCAACAAGGAGAGTGAATTGCAGCCACAAGCTCCAAGAGAAAGGAAATGAGACACAATGCTGGGCAAGAAGTTCCAAAGCAAAAGCAAACAAACAAACAAACACTGTATAATTTGTAAGTTCACAGACAGACAAAGAAAACCACCCATGTCTAGAAAGAGAGTGACTGTATAATATCTATTAAGTTCACAAAGAAAACCATCCATGTCTAGAGATAGAGTGACTGACTGTATAATTTCTATTAAGTTCACAGACAGACAAAGAAACCCGCCCATGTCTAGAAATAGAGTGACTATATAGTACCTATTAAATTCACAAAGAAAACCATCCATGTCTAGAGATAGAGTGACTGTATAGTATCTACTAAGTTCACAGACAGACAAAGAAAACCACCCATGTCTAGAAAGAGAGTGACTGTATAGTATCTATTAAGTTCACAAAGAAAACCATCCATGTCTAGAGTTAGAGTGACTGTATAATATCTATTAAGTTCACAGACAGACAAAGAAAACCATCCATGTCTAGAGTTACAGTGACAAGCATGAAGAAAAGGAAAAGAATGGGAATTCAGGTGGTGCTGGGAAGACGCATGAAGAATCTAAGTCGCTGTTCATGTTCTTTTACAAGCACGGTATCGTGGACACCACGTTTCTCAGCTGGCCATTACTGTAACAAAATGCCTGAGACAAATCGCCTTACAAAGAGGAAAGCTTTGGCTCACAGTCTTGGGAATTCTGGTGTTGCTGTCTGAGTGCCTGCTTGTGAAAAGGCAGTACATCATAGCAAGGAACACCAGGCGTGGCCAGGAAACAAGAGTGGAAGCCTAGTCACTGAGATCCTTAAGGGGAGTAGAGGGAGTAGAGGGACCCCAGGCTTTCGGCTTCTTTTCTTTGTGTTCTGGCCTCTAGGTAAACAGCTTTGCTCTACTTCATGCTCCTACTATGATGCACTGCCTCACAGTCGAGCCCAGGGATGACTCATGGGTAGACACACTTGCTGCCAAGTCTGACAAACGCGAGCTCCAGCTTCCCAGGAGCCACACAGTAGACAGGGAGAACCGACTCCGGCCAGTTGTCCTAACTTCTGCACATGCACAGGCACTCACCTGCCCACACACATAAATACATAAAAATAACTGCAATTTTAAAACAATCTCAACTCTACCCAGAATTGGGAACAGTGACATTGTCTGGAAACGGGGTCTCAGCAGATGTACCAGAGTTAAATAGAGAGCATACTAACTAGGCTGGGTCCTAAACCAATGACTGCTAACTTGTCGAGTGGGAGATCTGAATACCCACACACCCAGGACACGATGGTCACAGGAAGGTACAGGAGAGAAGGAATTATACTAACCTACTCAGGAAGCCAGCACTACAGAAGCTGAGAGGCAGACAAGATCTTCCCCCAGAGCCTACCCTGCCAAGGATCACAGCCCAGCCCACACCTGGATGTTTAATTCTACCTCCAAACTGTGAGATGGTTTCTGTTATGGTGGGCCGTCCAGGTGGACACTGTTACAGCAGCCCTGGGCCACTACTCCCTGTGTCTGTCACAGAAGAAAAGCACTGGGAATACATAACACAAGAGCAGAGCACACAATGCTCTTGAGAGGAACCAAGTTTGAGTCCCAGCATCCACATGAAAAAGAGGTAGGCTTTATTTACTGTGTGTGCCTGTAACCCCAGATCTGGAGGCAAGGGTGGGAACAGGAGGATTTCTAGGGCTAACTGGCCAGCCGTTCTAGCTGAATTGATAAGCTCCAGGTTCAGGAACAGACCCCGTCTCAAGGGAAGAGGGTGGAGCGTGACAGTGCTGGATGTTCAATATCTTTGGCATGTACAGCCAAGTGCACTTGTACCAGAAAGAGGGCGAGCCAGAGGGAGGTCTAAGCTCTTTGCTTGGTAGTGAGCACAGGCAAATCGTTCTGCATTTGTTATTTAACTTCTATAAATTTAAATGTATAGTTATAAATTTAAATAATGCCAGGCGGTGGTGGCGCACGCCTTTAATCCCAGCACTTGGGAGGCAGAGGCAGGTGGATCTTTGTGAGTTCGAGGCCAGGAAAGGCGCAAAGCTATGCAGAGAAACCCTGTCTCAAACCCCCCCCCCAAAAAATTTAAATAATACAAAATTAGGGAGCCTAAAAAAAGGGGGGCTGGAGAGATGACTCAGAGATTAAGAGCACTTGTTGCTCTTACAGAGGACCCAGGTTCTAGTTCAGTACCCACACCAAGGCACACAAGCAGCTGTAACTCCAGTCCTAGGGGATCTAATGACCTCTTCTGACATCCACTGGCACAGGGCAAGCATGTGGCACACTTCCATGCATGCAATCAAAACACTCAAACACATAGAGTAATAAAATTTAAACAATAAACTACACCCAGAGCCATATCATCTCTCAACCCACAGTACAATCAGGTACGTTGGAACACCTACCCAAATCTGACTACACTGGTCCACCCATAGCCCTTCCTGAGCCTCCCTAACACTGGAGTTCACGGGTCTTAAAACACAAGGATGAACCACATGCTACGCCATAAAAGGGGCACACTCAGTGGGACTTGTATAAAATTACACAGACATGGGGGGAAAAATCCTCACTTCTCATGCTTGGTACTGATGGATGCATTTCCTGTCACTGTTGCCACAGTCTTAAACAATATCCATTGATGACCTCATGGTTTCCATGTGTCAGTGGGTCTGGGCCCAGCCAGGACAGCTGGGGTGTTTTCAGGGCTGCAGCCCAAGTCCATTCAAGCCGCTGGCACAACTCAGTTCCATATGGCCGTGACACTGGGCCCAGACTGGCCATCAGCCCGAGGCCACCTTAGTTCCCCGCACTTTTTCCTCTCCCAAGCAGCCACTGCAGGTGGAGCTGTCTCCCCTGTGGACCCCCTGACCTCCTCTCCAATCAGCTTCCTGTTTTAGGGTTCACCCTTGTCAGCAAATTCTTTCCCTCTCCCAAACTTAAGATGATCCATGGACTTAACTGCAAACTAACTGACAATACGGTTGAAATAATGGTTGAGGCTTTTTGGAGGACAGAAGATGAGGACTAAAAATTTCTCTAATGTGAATACCCTTGGGAAATTAAGTTCAACAAGCAGGACAAACTGCCGGAACTTGGATCCCTGTCCCGGAGCCTGACCTGCTGTTTTCTTTTTTTTCCTTCCTTCCTTCCTTCCTTCCTTCCTTCCTTCCTTCCTTCCTTCCTCTTTCTTTCTTTCTTTCTTTCTTTCTTTCTTTCTTTCTTTCTTTCTTTCTTTCTTTCTCTCCTCCTCCTCCTCCTCCTCCTCCTCCTCCTCCTCCTCCTCCCTCTCTCTCTCTCTCTCTCTCTCTCTCTCTCTCTCTCTCTCTCTCTCACTCACTCACTCACTCACTCACTCACTCACTCACAAAAGATGATGTTTCTAAGCCTAGAAACGGGGTTGAAGAAGTAAAAACACAGACCCGGGTGAAAGGACCTGGTCTTCCCAAGTCCCCGAACCCTTGCCTGCGGAAACTTCGGTTCGCAGGCAGCCCAACTGCTGCAACTCTCCCCTGCAGCGTGGCCGGAGGTTTAAGGCGTTGATTCGCTGACTTTCAACTTTCTCCCCAAACTCTCCTCTACCTCATGACCACCTTACAGGGACTACCGGGTCCTCGCTGAGCACCGCCCCGCAGCATCCCTGTGGACAGATGCGCAAGTCCACAGGGCCTCGGGGACCGGGTCCGGGTCGCAGGGCCAGGACCGCGCTGGCCGAACCCGATCTGTGCCCAGGGCCTGCCCCGCTGCAGCCGGCCGGCCGGGGCGCAGGCGACGGCGACAGCCCGGCCTTGCGCACGCGGGCTCCTTCAGGCCGGCCCAGCATGCCCACACCGCGCCCGGGCCGGCCCGGGCCGGGGGACACCGCGGGAGGCCACGGGGAAGTGGACGGGGAGGCGGGAGCCGCCCGACTCACGCTTGTACTCGGCCATCAGCCTCTTCAGCGCCGTCCCCGCCATACCGCGGAACCTGGGTTCAGCAGCCTCGCCACATCCGCGCCGGTCCCGCCCGCCTGCTCCGACCTCCACGGCTGCTTCCGGGGCGCTGCCTCGGGCCAGAAGTGCGTCCGGGGCGCGCGCGGGTGACGTGGCGTGCCGACGTGGTGTCAGGCAGAGGCCCGGTGAGGTTCGCCTTGGGCTAGGCGTGTCAGGGCCCGGGATGACGGAGCTTAGGTGCCAGAACCTTCTCAGCCGGCTTCACACACACACACACACACACACACACACACACACACACACACACACACACACATACACACACACACACACACACACACACACACACACATACACACACACACACACACCACACACACACACACACACACACACACATACACACACACACACACACACACATACACACACACACACACACACCACACACACACACACACACACACACACCACACACACACACACACACACACCACACACACACACACACCACACACACACACACACACACACACACACCACACACACACACACCACACCACACACACCCACACACACCACACACACACACACACACACTACACACACACTACACACACACACACACCACACACACCACACCACACACACCCACACACCCACACACACACACACCACACACACTCACACACACACACCACACACACCACACTACACACACACACACACACACACACACACTGTAACTCTGACTGTCCCAGAAGTCACCCTATAGACCAAGCTGGCCTCGAACTCAAGAGACCTGCTTGCCTCTGCTTCCCAGGTGCTGGGATTAAAGGCCTGTGTCACCAACGCCTGGCTTTTCAAGTGGCCAGGGTGATTTGAAAAGATGACACATTGCGGGAGTGCCTTGGTTTCTCAAAGGGAGGATGAAGTCCCCATCCTGGACTATATCCCACCCTTTCTGTGACCAAACCAATCGACTCGCTGTCCGGGAATCTGCTCTTCCTCATCACACGCAGCTACCGGGTAGATAGATGTTCAGCATCTTCTTGGCTGCACAACTGCTTTCCTTTGAGGGGTTACAACTTAAGACACGGGCTCCCCCGGAACAAAGGGGACATGTTCATGCTGGGACCCTGAGTACAGATTTGTGGCTGTTATCTCCTCACATGTCCATTGAACTCAAAGATTTGAGGCATTAGGTTCATGACATTTAACATTATAAAAAAGAATATCGAAGGATCTGCCATTCCAATTACACATAGCATAAACAATCACATAAGCATAGCCACCCCGCACACACACAAAAAAGCTGGCTTCCAGGCCACATTGCCCTCATGCTGTTGGGTATGGGAGAAACAAGCTATTCTGTTCTTTTTTTTTTTTTTTTTTTTTTTTTTGGTTTTTCGAGACAGGGTTTCTCTGTAGCTTTGGAGCCTGTCCTGGAACTCACTCTGTAGACCAGGCTGGCCTTGAACTCACAGAGCTCCACCTGCCTCTGCCTCCCGAGTGCTGGGATTACAGGCATGTGCCATCACCACCCGGCAAACTATTCTGTTCTAACACATCAAAACAGTTGAATGGCAGCTACGATTCCCTGGGACAGTTTATGCATGAAATGTGTGCCCCAACACTCCATATGTTTGAACACTGGTCAGTTTTGGAAGATTGGAACCTTTAGCAGATGAGGCCTAGCAGGAGCAAGTGGGTCATTTGAGGATGGAGGGCTGAGAAACGCAGGTACTAAAGACTGCTCACAAAGTTTTATTTCAAGGGGGAACAAGGGGATCATTATCAGAAGCTAGGCTGGCAACCATTCATGTCACTGTCTGTGACAGGGCAAGACAGTGGAGTTTCCTCCATCTTGTATTTTTGCTGAGGCCATTTTAGGGTTAACTAGAATCTGACCTCCTTGATGGGAAGCCACATGGACAATTACTCAACTCTATTCTAGGAACTCAAGGTCAAGATGCCCTAGCCAACTTAGCTTCTGTTAACACCTGTGTAGAACCTCTTCTCAGCTAACTGCTTTTAAACTGCTTGCTTGCACAAAACTTCCCTCTGTAGCTGCTGGCTGAGATGCCAGGATGTGTTTTTGTTTTTGTTTTGTTTGGTTGGTTTTTTTTTTTGGGGGGGGGGGTTCAAGACAGGGTTTCTCTGTGTAGTTTTGCGCCTTTCCTGGAACTCATTTGGTAGCCCAGGCTGGCCTCGAACTCACAGAGCTCCACCTGCCTCTGCCTCCCAAGTGCTGGGATTAAAGGTTTGTGTCACCACCACCCAGCCAGGATGTGGCTTTTGTCTTTAAAAACACCTTACTCCACTCGGGAGGCACAGACAGGCACAGAATCTCAGTGAGTTCGAGGCCAGCCTGGTCTACAAAATGAGTTCCAGAACAGCTAAAGCTGTTAAACAGAGAAATCCTGCTGTGAGATATCTTTCTGTACCCTATGAATATATGTTACTCCCATTGGCTAATAAATAAAGCAGCTTTGGCCTATGACAAGGCAGCTTAGAGGCAGGTGGGAAAAGCCAAGTGGAGATATAGAGAGAAGGGTGAAGTCAGCGGAGATGCCAGCATGCTGTCCAAGGAACAAGATGTAATGGGACACAGTAAAAGCCATGGAATATGTGGCGATACATAGATTAATAGAAATGGATTGTTATAAGAGCTAGCTAGCACGAAGTTTGAGCCATAGAAGTTTAGGCCATACAGTCTGTAATTAATATTAAGCCTCTGAGTGATTATTTTATAAGTGGCTGTGGGACCACGGGTAGGAGAGATTCGTCTGGACCATGGGGCCAGGAAGGACCAAAGAAACTTCCAGCAACAAAATTCTGTCTCAAAAAACCAGAACAAAACAAAAACCTTACTCTAAACCAGTGGTTCTCAACCCTCCTAATGCTGAGACCCATTAATACAGTTCCTCATGTTGTGGTGGCCCCCAACCATAAAATTATTTTTGTTGCTACTTCATTAATTATAATTCTGCTACTGTTCTGAGTCATAATTAAATATCTGATATGCAGGATATCTGATGTGACCCCTGTGTAAGGGTTTTTCAACCCCCAAAGGGGTCATGACTGCTCTAAACTACTGCTCTAAATACTCGGTATTACACCTGAGTCCCAAATACCTGAGTGTAGCCCCAGTCGATGGAATCAAGATCTTCAGTTGGCTATAGACCGTGTCTGAGTGGTCTTCTCCAGTGGACTCCCAGTAACAATTCTAGCTAAGTTTTATCTGCATCCTGAAAGCTTGAGTGAGGCTGAGTTTCAAAAGTAATGGGTTAAGTTGTTAGGCGAGGAATCTCAAGTCAGCCTAATGTCCAGGCTGTGATAGTTATTGTTCACACATTTATCCACATTCACAATGAGAACAAGTAGAAAGTGGTGCAGAGAAAATTCGGAAAATGTCGTTTGGTGGGTAGAGATTGGACCAAGTTGAGGGCAGGGCAGATTTGGGATAAACTGGCTGTAGTTGTTAAAGAAATCTAGTGTCACTGATGTCTGAGATGGTACACTGGGATGACAGGTAAGGCTCCTAGAAGGCAATCTCTCACTGATTCAAATGAGAACTCCAGGCTATAAAAATGCAAATCCATTTGAAAGGAGAATGCTTGAAAAGATGGAAAACAGCACATAGGAAGACGTTTTCCCAGGTTCGGCCACAAGAGCATGCAGAGGTGGCTGCAACCATGGTCTAAGTGTGCCGGGCTCCAACTGGAGCTGGCAGCCAAATCTGGTGATGTGACATCCACATTTGCAATATGTACAGGGAAAGAAATAATAGAAATTTGTGGGGTTGGAGATTTAGCTCAGTGGTAGAGTGCTTGCCTAGCAAGCGCAAGGCCCTGGGTTTGGTCCTCAGCTCTGAAAAAAGAAAAAGAAGAAATGTGTGCCAAGATTCCCGAAAGCCACTGAAACAAAGCAGTGAATGGCAATGTCATTCCCTGTACAGAGGCCTGGAGAGGCCACTGCGTGAAGCGAAGGTGGAGGCTACATTGTAAAAGACTCCAGATATTAGAGATGCCTGCAAGGTGGGAGGCTGGATGCTCACTGAGGAAAGCTGCAGGTACCAAGTACTGGCCCAACAGAGACTACAGGCACCACAGGCACCAGATCCGTGGGACGGGACTACCCGAGGCCACCAGGGCTCAAATGATGCCAAGAACCGCAGGGACCAGATGTGGTGCAGAGGCTTTGTTTTCTACTCTGCTGGATTTCATTCATCTTGCTTTGGCCTAATCTTTCTTCGCTATGCTCCAATTCCTCCCTTTTGAAACAGGTTTGTTTACTCTGTGCTATTGTATGTTGGAAGTAACTTGTTTATTTTACAGGGCTCACGAATCAGAGATTGTCTTGAGTCTCAGAGCAAACTCTGAACTTAGACATTAAACTGTGGGGATTGGAGGAGAGAGGACAAAGACGACACTCAGGGATACACTAAGTGCATTTTGTATTATGAGGTAAACGATTTCAAATGCCAGACAGAATGTTATAAAGTGATGTCTTTGGGTGCTTAGTTGACAAGGAGTGGATTTGTAATAGTTAACTTGAAAGAAGAAATAGCTAGGGTATTAATGAAGTTCACCCCTGAGTATGTCTTAAGGGTTGTTTTGGGGGGTGGGGATCACGATACAACTCACCCTAAATATGGGCCACACTATTTCCAGAGCTGGAGTCTGGACTAAATAAAAAGGAAAACAGTGGAGGCCAGTCCCAGCGCTCATCTCTCGGCTTCCTCCTTCCGGTTGCTCCTTGCCAGGGATTTTGTGACAGTATTGACAAAGTGACTAACCACGCCCCCGGGACGTAGCCCTCACCTCAGGAGCTCTTGTGCATTTTAACCAGCCCTTCCTCCGTGCCGTCTTAGGGACCTAGGAGATGTCTGACTGTACGATGCTTTAATCTGCACACTCCTGCTGCTGGATGAGGTAAGTTCGTGGTGTTTCTGCTCAACTGATGGACAACCCTGGTTTTGTCTCACCTCAGCACTGAACCCCCTCACAGCCAAATTAGCATCAGCTCAGTTTCAAACAGATTAGGAGGTCATCAACTTCACAAATGGATGACCTATTCAAACAACAGAAAGACTGAGACACCCCAGAACTAACACCCTGCCCCTAAAGCCCACTTTGTCTTCACACAGGACACCTACTAGAGCAGGCAACATGGAGCAGCATGGGGCACATGCTGGAGAGTGAGCTATCAGGACCTACAAGTGTCCAGCAACTGACTTCTCTGTCTGTGACCGAGTGGCCCCACTAGACAGACTGTCAATAGTGAGTGACAGATGCAGTCTCCAAATACAGTGTTTAACAGAAGCCAAGAGACAGAATACCAAACTATATTTACTGTTTACAGTAGTAAAGGACAACAAATAATGTACAAACTGGTGAATAAACACAACAGAGCCAACAGACATCCCACCCAAGCCCACGCAGCAAAACAGGCAACACGAACATTTTCCTCAGGATTTGAAGCAAGCGAGAGATGGTAGGTCAGTGTCAGGTGACTATAAAAGGCAGAGATGGTCATCAAGCAGCAATGGGTCCTTACAGAAGGATGGCAGGCAGAACTATGAACATTTAACTGGTAGAGACCCCACAATGCAGGACTGACGTCACCCACTGATGCATCATTTTAATACACATTTGTAAAGCGGCAGAGCACAATCCATGAGAGTGAGGTCACCTTCCCCTGGCTTTCTTTTGCAACCACACTTTAGAGCAAGTCTCTTACACAACATCACTGTAAACTTGATACTTAACCAATTACCTTCTTAAACAGAAACCATAATTATGTATCGGAACCAAGTACTAGAAAAAAATCTGAGGCCACATTCAATTTCCAAATGAGACAGGGCAATTACTTTCTTCTACATCATGAAAAGGGAAGAGAGTGGGTTTCACTGTACCAGCCTTGCCCAGGTACCCACTACCAGATACCAAGTAGAAAGGGGCGTGTGCAGGAGTAGTTGGGCCACAGTACTTAAGGACTCCTTACATTTTTAAAAAGCATTGGTCTTTTCCCTTGAACTTCACCATATGTTTAACAAAGCCCAAATTTATAGTATTTCACATTTTAATATTCTTTGCCTACAACAAATAGGTGGAATTCTGTCCCTCTCCCATCTCAACATCCCATAGGCACACCCACTGGGGAATGTGACCACAAGCTCTCTATTTGATTAGGACAAGTCAAACCAGAGGTCACAGTTGGGCCACAGGCTGAGTCTACATCCAGCCCCAAGTTTGGGGGGGAAAGTACTTTAGGGATGGGAGGAAACAGAAACAAAAACAAAAACAAATCCCAAAACCTCACATCTCATTTCCCTAAACCAAACACTCGTGTTGGCCAAGTTACAAAATACTCGCGTCCCTGCATTATGGTCTGTAGTTCACTCCAAGCGGTGACTCTGGCTTCTGCTGACTCTTCTGTGATTGGCGTGGCTGCATGGTCACCATTCAATAGCAAATGTCAGGACAATGGTTGGGTGTGGGGATGGTCCCTCGGGGAGCTGTTCCTCCCGTCTGCTGCTGGAATACGTCAATGGTGTCCTCATCCTCCATCTCCAGCTGTCCAAGTTGCCAAGGCAGGCCCAGGCAGAGGGGACAGGAAATGTCAGAGGTGAATACACAATGATACCATGCTCCCAAACAGCTTCCCCTAGACACAGCCCAGTCACCTGCATGCAGCATGCAGGGGAAAAGGGTCACTGGTGGGGTCACAGTAACTACTTATCCACCCGACTGCTGACAAGATTTATAGAAGAATAATCACAGCTAAGAACTGAGGGAAAAACGGGGTCATTAAAAACAGAATCATCAGCCCACAGAATACACTATGTGTTCTTATAATGGCTATTGTATATATCACAATGTCAGCATTAAAGTGTTTTTATATACTTTTAATTAAGGGCTCTCACATGAACTCAGATCACCAGGCTTGGTGACCAGCATCTCACCCACTAAGCCATCTCGCCAGCCCAGCATTTGTAGATAAACATTTGACATTCACAAAAACCTTGCCTATTATGTATTCATCTTTTATTTTTATGTGTCTGTTTGTGTGGTTGTGTGAGCTTATGTGCCCCACCCACATGCATGGAGGACTCTACAGAGCAGAAGAGGACATCATAGCCCCTGGAACTGAGTTACAGCTGTGAGCTGCCCTGTGGGTGCTGGGAATTGAACCCAGGTCCTCTGGGAGACCAGCCAGGGCTCTTAACCCCTAAACTACCTCTCCAGCCCCACCCCCCCAAAAAGAAAAAACATTTGGTCTTTTTTTTTGAGATATGGCTCTCTCTATAGCCCTGGCTGCCCTAGAACAGGCTCTGTAGACCAGGCTGGCCTTGAACTCACAAATCTGCATGCCTCTGCCTCCTGAGTGCTACGATTAAAGTCCTGCATCACTAATGCCAAGCCCCCCAAATTTTTTTTAATTTATTTTTATGTGCATGTATATCTACATACCACATGTGTGTCTGATGCCCAGAGTCCAGAAGAGGGCATCAGATTCCCTGGAACTAGAGTTACAGGCAGTTGTGAACAGTCATGTGGGTGCTGGGAATCAAGCCCGGGTCTTCTGAAAGAGCAGCCTGTATTCTTAACTGATGAACTATCTCTCCAGTCCCCACAAAAATATTTCTAATTAAAAATTTTAAAAATAAGACAAGTACCTAGGTTCTGACTCCAGTTCCAACTCCAATAAAGAACAAGTGGTTGGCACTAAGCCCTCAGGACCCCAGGAGCTGTGGATTAGTGGGCAGCCATCAGCGATGGCCATGGCCTCCGAGGGTATGGGTCATACACCACAGCCAAGACATGTTTGCAGTCCCACTTCTTCATCTGAGAAACTAGTCTCTGAATGTCAGAACGTGAAGCCTAATCATCAGAATCACTGCAGAAACAAGCCCTTGCGTGTGCGCCTATCTTGTTCTCAAATGGTAGTGTTCCAACTGCGCAGACCTGGCACGCACGGCTACCTCATACCTGGGCTGGAGTGTCTGTTTCGTTGATTGGTTGTCCATCAAACCGGAATCGAATCTGCCTCATTGACAAGCCCTGGGGAAAAAGAAGGACATGCAGTAGATGTTCCCACACAACACAGATTAACCTGGAGATATCCAGAACCATTAGCATCTGCATATGCACACAACCCTGCTGAGTAGAAAAAGCCTTGGTGGCCCATAATCTACAGCATCTGCTGCCCCAAACAGACCCATTCAGAAGTCTCCATCCCATTCCGACACCTGGCCTGCCCTAATTCTGCCCTCCCTTCCTCTCAGAGGCTAAACTAAGCTAAACCCCCAGAACTTCTGTGCTGCAGCACCGTTTCCTCCTCCGGAAAGTTCCCAGAGAGAAATGGGTCAGGTGACCATGAGGGCCACAATCAGGAAGGCTGTGAGGAGCACAGCAGAAAGGCCGTTTCGATCCTGAAAGGAAGGCAGCAGTCTGCCTTGGCCTGTCTCGGGAGCAGGTGAATAACCCCCGACAGAAATACTTCCCTATTTCAGCAGCTCTGGTGTCCTGGAACAGACAGACGGATAAACTGAGACTGTCTACTCAACCCTGGAGCCTCCGTGAAACACCATGAATGCAAAGGCAAGGCCTCACGAAGAACCGGTAGACAACTGGTCTCTGCAGCCAGGAGCCTAAGGACCCTGGAGTCTCAAATGACTAGAACCTCCCCCACCCCCCACTCCACCCCACCCCCAGGCCTGGGGAAGCTGCTGAACTTTTTGAAAGTTCACATGCAGAGGCTAAAGAGATGGCTCAAAGGTCAAGTGCACTTGATGCTCTTACAGAGGACCAGGTTCAATTCTCAGCACCCACATGCAGCTTATAATCACCTGTAATTCCAGTTCCAGAGGATTCAATGTCCTCTTTTGGTCTTTGTAAACATCAATCATGCATATGGTACACAGACATACACGCAGGCAAAAACACCCATACATATCAAATTTTGAAAAAATGAAAAAAGAGTTCACATGTAAATCTCCAAGGGTTCAAAGTCCCCCACAACCCTCAGAGGCCAGTAAGTATCTCTCCCACATCAGGACTTTCTAGAGATATGGACTCAGAGCTCTGTCAAGACCCGTATGGTGCTGGATGGTGGTGGCGCATGCCTTTAATCCCAGCATTTGAAGGCAGAAGCAGGCAGATCACTGTGAGTTTCAGGCCAGCCTGTTTTACAGAGTTCCAGGATAGCCAGGGCTACACAGAGAAACCCTGTCTCAAAAGCAAAAAACAAAACAAAACAACAACAACAACAAAAACAAAAAAACAAAAAGACACATAAGCAAATGGATGTTCAGGACAGGCTAATAAAAGCCAGCATCTCCCATGTGCCTCAGAGACCCCTGTCTTCCAGCTGCACTCCCAAGTGCTGGGTGGAGCCTAGAGGTATTCTTTCCTAGGAAACCTAGTGCCTTTCAGATCAGCATCTGGGACCCTCCAGAGCCCCTACTTCTAACATACCATCCAACACACAGCACTTCTCTCTCCTGCAGTGGTTCATGCTTCTCTCTTAAATACAAGCAGGAAAGACTCAAATATGTGAAAACAGACCAGGGGAAGAAGAAAGCACCATGTGTTACAGAAATGACATGCCTTCCCAGCATGATTTCTCACACTTAGAGATAAGGAAAAAGCTCTTTAATAAGGTAGTGTGTGTCTGGTTTAATGCCTCAGATAGAAGATTTTACTAACTTTTATACAGCCGAGGCTTATGGATTCCACATATGATGTCATCCTTAAATCTCTTCCAGGTCTCGGCCCCAGGTTCCACTTTGAACAATGTTCACAGAGACAGGAGACTCAGGTCTGGCCATTTAGGCAGATGTGAGGTTTACACAGCAAAGGTATTGCATATTGCCAGAATTATTTTAAGTACGCCAGTGGGGTTTTTGGGGTTCTCTTTCAAATAGTTGTTACCTGGGGTAGTTTTGTCCACTTGACAGATTATGCACTTCTCGGTGAGAGAACCGGGGGCTTTACAGCAGACTAAGACTTAACACTGGTTTTGAGCCTGTCCTGTCCCCTTGTGCTGCACTGTTCGAAGCATGTTATTTGATATGGGGATGGGTCTCAGAGCTGGTTGTAGGTCAGGGCTGTCTCCTTTGTTGTGGGACTAGAGCCTAATGGTCAATCCTGATGGATACACATTTACATCCCAGCATCCTAAACCTACCTTCTCTCTAACAGGCCTGGTTAGAGTACTCCTTACCTCTGGGGGATTTGGGAGGCAGTGCTCCTTCAGCTGAATTCTACTTTGTGTGATGTCATGGCTCCTAAGCAAACCTATTAGTAAAGCATCAATTCTACTATTTGAGTTTCTTCAATATCATGAGGCAGAAAAAAGGAAGGGGCCGGAGCAGTTAAAGTACATGTACACTTCAAGCTTCGGGGAAGGTTAAAAAAACATACTTATGCATGCATATGCATAAACACACACACACACACACACACACACACACACACACACACACACACCAAGAAAACACTAGAAAGTTGCTACTAGGGGAAAAAAAGAAACACAAAAAAGGAAAAGACAAAACTTCTGGAAACTAAAAATCATGGTGAGCAAGACTGGCCTATAAAGTGGGAAGATAAAGAAAGGGCAAACTGAAAAGGGGCAGCCACAGCAAAACCCAGTCAGTGCAAAAGGAGGAAGTTGGCCAGAGGCAAGCACGCAGAGTGGCTGACTGCAGGAGCACTGTGTACTCCAAACATGAGACAGAGCAGAGGCACAGCAGCGAGGACAGTTAGAGTCAGGTTTAGTTAGAGTCGAGTTTACAAATGCAAAGGGTCCAGAAAGCACCTCCCCAGAGGGTAACAATCACCTCCAGAGCCCCTGCTGAGATCTCACATCAGAGAGCCAGAATGTCACCAACACTCCAAAACACAGGACAGTGAATTATGACAACATCCAAAATAGTGCACCTCAGCCTAGAATACTGCAGCCAGATATGCAAGTTCCTATCAGATACAAGAGCTGATGCTCCATGCAAAAAGGGAGAATTAACACAAAAAAAAAAGCAGAAAGGAGACAAAGGAAGTTTCCAGAAGGACTCTCAAAGGCTATGTGGGATGGCAGTGGCTCAGGTGGGGCCAGCAGGAGGCTCCAAAACACTGAGGTAGCAGATCCAGTGTGTGCCCCCCCAAATGTGGGGTCTCAGCAGAAGACCGGGGTGCAATAGAAACACACAAGAGCAAGCGGACTGCGCACAGCACAGGCCAGGAAGGGCCCTGCACGCACACGGCACCTGCACTGACCCAGCCGGGAGGGCTTAAGGGGGACAGTGTCAGCACAAAGTTCTGTCCCTTCAGATGTTCTTCACCTTTCACAGGTGAGAGAGCACCTAAGGTCAAAGCCTAGAAGACGGGAAGGCAAGTGCTCTACCTGCAGGGCTCGAGAGGCAGGAAAGGAGAATTCACGGCACTGCCTTGCAGAGTACTCCTAACAAAATTCCAAGGCGGGAACTGAGCAAGTCAGGGCAGGGAGATAAAAGGGCAGCAAACAGCTGGGTCTGCAAGCACTTAAGGGCAACCTTGAACCACCATGCTGAGATGCCCCTGCCCACGCCAAAGGGCAAGACCCCCTATGACAGCCACCAGATGGCAGGGCTCAGCCAGGAACCGGCACCTAGGTCTGTGTGTAACAAGCCAGGCAGCCACTGCGGCAGAAGGCAGAGGAGCAAGAGCAGGAGTCCAAGGCCTCCCAGGCGGCTGGAATGTACCCACCTGCCAAAAGGTCCTTAGTAAGAATGAACTAGGTGGATGGGCCCAGGCATAATGTGTGCAAGAGGCATAAGTTCACAATGACATCAACAATGGCGAGCAGAAATGACCAACCAGCTGGTCACTGTTGGGGACAAAGGTCAGTCAGCACGCTACTTTGAAATGGTAATGAAGGGACAAGATCAAGTGTTTCCTCTCTTTCCAAAGGAAGACAGAAAATCAAACTGCCAATGAGGACTACATACACAAGCATAACTGGAAGGAAATCAGAGGGAGGACTTCGAACCAGCACCATATCTGCACACACCACAGGGCATTACCACCAGACCCACGTGCTGGCTGATGGGACTGGACCATCACCGTGATGAGGTCTATCAGGAGGCAAATCCACACTGGAGTCTACTCAAGCCTTAAACTCCACCCTTCCGTTTGTAGGAACCCGGGAGAAGACACACTATGAGGGACATGCAGATAGCAAGACCCAGGGCAGCAAGGGCAAGTCTGCAACACAAGCAGCCCCCGCAGGACTCGTTCAGGGAGGGAGGCCGTGAGCACGCACAGGGCTCTGCCTACCTGCCTCTCGCAGTAGGCCTTCATCAGCTTGCTCAGCGGAGTGTGCCTCTTGATCTTGAACTGCACCACTGAGCCATCCTGCCCCGCCACTTTGAGGTTGATGTGGTCATTCTCTGTCTTCACTCCCTCCTGTAAGACGCGGGAACTGGGTCTCAAAAGCCAGCTCAGAATCACCGGGGCTTAAAGCACCAGTCTTTGGGTACTGGTGATTGTTTCAAGTCATCAAAACCAACCTACTTCTTACAGTTCCCCCAGCAGCCCACAGTGACTCGTGTGACTGGCTTATTTTTACAGAATTTATTTTTAACCTACATTTGTTAAGCACCGAGAAAGAAACAGCCGTATAAAGCCAGTGTCCTCACAGACTACCAATTCAAAGACAAAAATCTACTCATTAAATCTAGGAAGCCAAAGGAAACCCATCTTTGTTTTAAAATGATCTATGAGGCTAGTAAAAACATGTCTGCAGGCTACACATGGCTCTGACTGGTAAGAAAAAAACCAAGGGTGGGAGACCAGAGGGACACTAGGAGGTTCTGAGGGGTTGTGGTCCCCCTGGACCCTCCAGGCTCAGACTGTGCTCTTCTGGGGCTGGGTATGGATCCAAGGAATATCATGTGCTCAGCCTGCACAAGGCCCTGGGTTCCATTCCCCATAGTGGATGAAAAATTCCTATTGAACAGTAGTTTTTATATAATCATGATATACACAAGCTGCTGGACAAAGTCAGTTACTTCTGTTGCCTGGAAACACACTTTGAATAAAAAGTTTATGTTATGGGCCAGCCACAGAGGCAACTTGGGGATGTTCATTCCGAAAAGGAACTACTTTTGTTGTTCAGGGCATTCATGACACACAGAATGTATCAAAAGCCCACAGGGACTTTTTTTTTTTTTTTTTTTTTTTGGTGGAGCTATGGATCGAACCCAGGGCCTTGCACTTGCTAGGCAAGCGCTCTACCACTGAGCTAAATCCCCAACCCCTGCTTTTTAACCTTTATTATTTTTTGAATGTGTATGAGTGTTTTGCCTGCATGTATGTCTATGCATAACATGCAAGCAGTGCCCATGGAGGCCAGAAGAGGGCGTCAGATCCTCTAGGACTGGAGTTATAGATGTTTGTTAGCAGTCATGTGGCTGCTGGGAACTGAACTGCGTTCTCTGAAAGAGCAGGACTGATTTGTTAAGGACATAGATCCTTGGTCCACTTGCAGATCAAGTCTTCTCCCTGTCAACACACCGGTTTTTCCCCACTGCTCGGCTGAGTAACTCCACTGAAGCACCCTACTTCCCTAGGATGTCCTCAGACACTTATTCCTGGAGAAAGGGAGAGGACAGTGTCAGGAAGGAACCTGACCTGCACTGGGTCCTAAAGGCCCTCGGGTAAGAGCTCTTTCCAGGTGAGAGGATCTTGCAAGGACCTGAGAGAACACCTGGGGCACACCATTCTCCCATTCCCTCCCCCTTTCGACTTCCCAGGACTCAGTCATAAGACACCAAGGACACAGCAGCACTGCTCAGAGCTTGGCTCCTGCTCCAGAGTGTGGGATCCACCACGAGAAAAAGTGAACAACTCCAGGCCCCAAGATGCACTGACTTCTATCAGGAAAAAAAAAAGTATGCTGTGGTCAAAACAGGCAGCAACCAGGACTTAAATAAACAGAAATGCCAGCAGAGGTGAAGAGGCCTGAGGCTCTCTCCCTCTAACAGCAGGACGGCTGGCACAGTCCAGGAGTTCTCTAATTACCAAATAAACTCAGAGTTAAGAAAAATGAGGCTTAGCATGATGACTGCTAACACCTGTAACCCAGCACTCCTGGGTGCAGGTCAAGGCCAGCTTGAGCTACACAGGGAGACCCTGTCTCAAAACAAAGGCTGGCCAGGTGTGGAGCACACTCCTTTAATCTCAGCATTCAGAAGGCAGAGGCTGGAGAGCTCTGTGAGTTCAAGACCAGCCTGGTCTACATTGAGACCTTGTCTTTAAAAAGGAGGGGGGGTGAAGGGGGAGAGGAAGTAGCTCACTGGCAGCGTACCTACCTAGCGTCCAAAAGTCCCTAGGTTAGATCACCAGCACTGCAAAATATAAATAAAAATATAACGCTCTGCCTCCACTAACCTAAGGAGGCACAAGTTGTGGTCTTTCCAATCCACACCAGGCATTCACTTCCTGCCCAACCTCATAACGAGGAAACCAACTACAAAATATAAAGTGTTTGCTCTTGGCCCAGGACTAACAGGTCATTCAACATCCATGATGGTGCAGGTAGCACCCAAGGCTGAGCTGGAATTAAAGGTAAGGGCCCCACAGGCAAGATGCTGCTGGGTTCAGCTGTTGACTTTACAGCAGGGCACCAAAGCATTCCAGTGGCTTGCCCTGCTCCTGGGGTCTCCCATCTGAATCAAGAGTGAAGAGTGATGGCCCACGCCTGTAATCCCAGCACTCGGGAGGCAGAGGCAGGCGGATCTCTGTGAGTTCGAGGCCAGCCTAGGCTACCAAGTGAGTTCCAGGAAAGGCGCAAAGCTACACAGAGAAACCCTGTCTCGAAAAAATAAATAAATAAATAAGAGAGTGGTCATCTCCAGGCCCAGGCCGGTGAACAGCACAGAATACCAGGCTCCAACGTTTATCTCCCAGCAGGGCAGGGGAGGTGGAAAAACTGTTTAACTAGGATTGGGCAACCCTGTCCTTTCCACGCACCAACTGCCGAGACTAAGTAAGGAGCCTGCCCCCGCAGGACCGCAGTGGAGTGGGAGAGCACCCGGCCCGACCAACAGGCCTAAGCTCGGAGCGGCCAGCTTTACTCCTGCACCGGGGCAGCTCTCAGAGCGCCCAGGGTCTCAGGCGCGGCCTCACGCGGGGACCTCTGCACACGGCACAAGAGGGAGGGCCACGTCCACGAGTGAGGACCGAGAGGGAAACCCGCTAACCAAGTACCACCAGCACCCCCGTGGGACAGCCAAGTTCCGGGTTCTCGGGCCGTGGGGCGTGGCTAGACTCGGGGCGTGACCACACCTGAGGCGGGGCTACACCGGGGGCGGAGCCCTGGCGTGGCGGGAGGCACGGCCGGGGTGGGGGGGGGATTGGGGGTGGGACTAAGGGGCAGGGCGGGGCCAGGGTGAAGCTCGGGGCGGGGTGCGACGCCGGTGGGGGAGGGGCGCGGGCCGTGGGGGGGAGGGGCGCGGAGGCCCGGGCGCGGGCCCGCGGGCCCTGTTTGCGCGCGGCCCGGCCTGCGTCCTGCGGACTCTGCAGCGGCCTGCGTTCCCGGGCTTACCTTGGGCTTCTCTTCCGACATGGTTGCGCGTCGGCGGCGACGGCGGGAAGCGCAGCGGGAACCGGTGGCACTGGAGCGGGCGAGTCACGCTCTCTGCCCCGCCGCTCTCCCGCCGCAACTGTCGCGGGGCCGCGCTTTATCCCTAAATCCCGGCGCGCCGGTTGGCCGCGCGGAGTCACGTGGCGGCGCGCGTGCACGAGGCGCGCGCCCTGCGCCTCGGGCGCGCGCTGGCCAGCCGCGATTCCGGACGGTTGGGAATGCGTCACGGGGCGGGTCTGGCGCCCGGGCGCGCGCAGAGCCCCGGGGACGCGCGACTCCAGGTCCCGGGCACCGAGACCCCCCCCACACCCCACCCCCACACCCCCCCGATGTGGGTTACAAGTCCGCGGGGCCGCGCAGGGCGCAAGGGCTGCGAGGCATGGGAGCACTGGGGGCGTGTGTGTTAGAACGGGGAGCCAAAGAAACGCTTTGGCCCAACCGACCCCAGTGTCTTCAAGCAACCTCTTCGCCACCCACGTTTGGCTACTTTTCCTGTTTGCAGGCTGCGTTTGGGGAAGAAAGGGGAAAGAAAATCAGGCTAACCCCTTCAGGTGGTCCAGGAAGACCAAAAAGAGGTTACCAGGCATCCTTGATGGGCCACACACTCCCCGGAACAGGCCTGTGGCCTTGAACTTGAATGTCACAGGGGGGCTCATGTCTGGAAAAGGCATCCTTTGAGGACACGCAGGAAGACTTCTGTTGGCCCAGAAAGTCAGAACATACTCCCGATTCATCTTTTCCCATCTGACCTTTCCAGGTGGGGTGGGTCAACCTCGACAAGGGCATTCCCAAGATGGCTCCGGGAGGTACCTGCCTCGCCCCCAGCCTTCTTAGTATCTACCCTTCTTCCTTACATGGTCCCAAAGTAACCACCAGGTGGCTGGGGTGGGTAATAGTGGCATGCACAGGAGGCCTCCCTTTTGACCTACTATTTGCCCAGTTTCTGGAGTGCTGTCGTAGACACTAATAACCCATTTTACACAGGGGGACACTAAGATACGCACAGGTTTGATAACATGCCCAAGGAGTCAGCTTGGTAATTACTGCAGGACACAGGACAAGTGGAGCACTAGCAGGGAGCACTGACTGGGTAGTCAAGAGCCCTCTGCTGTATCTTGGAATGTGTGTTCTTAGGATGCAGTCCACCTGCTCTCTGTGTCTATATGCCAACACCCTCAAAACAGACCAGTCGAGACTGCCAGTCACTCACAGTAGGCCCAAGAGGATGTTGGTGGCCATGTTCCAGAAACAGACAGCAGCCTCCAGAGAACTGGCAGTCTGGATTTGACAGAAGTATGTTCCTGTTTCAAGAAAGGGCCGGCAGACAAGTATCTCCATTTCCTGGTAACCCTGCAAAGCCAACAAGCCAGAAGTCTGTGAGCCCAGCTTTCCAGCCTCCTTCCCCTGTACACATGACCTTTCCCAGGAAGTCTGTCAAGGTCATTCCATAAAGATCCTTTTGGAATTTACCCCTCACCCCAACCAGACAAACCAACTTGGCCCCATTCCAAACCACGCCTCTCTCAGAAAGACCGCCAAAAATCCAGGCTCCTCCCCTCAAGCTGCTACCTGCTGAAGACTACACATACAAGGTATTTAAGCCCCTTCCTCAAGAATGGCCCTGTGAGCCCGGCGGTGGTGGCACGCCTTTAATCCCAGCACTCGGAGGCAGAGCCAGGCAGGTCTCTGTGAGTTTGAGGCCAGCCAGGTTTACAGAGCAAGATCCAGGACAGGCACCAAAAAAAAAAAAAAAAAAAAAAAAAAAAAAATGGCATGTGATTTCTCCTGCTGTTCCCTTCCCCTGCCTGCCTCACCTCTGGGGGCTCAAAAGTCACCTGGGAATGTTTGGCCCAATAAACCTGGTCTTTTTTTATTCAGTTTAATCTAGTTTACTGTGTTGATTGAGAAACCTATTATTGAGGTTTTAAAAAAAAAATAAAAATAAAAACAACCCTACCATCTGGGTGCTGAACCCAGGTAGAATTGAGTCTTCCCCACTAGTCCCCCTGCCACGTGAGAGGCCATTGTTCTTTTTATCCCCACCCCCTCTGCCAGACCAAATCGACTCTTGGACTTGGGTCAGTCACCCATTTCCAAGCAAAACGCCTATAGAGGTCTGGGACCTGAGTCTTTGGCCCAGAGGGTTCCTGCCAAGCCTCCACAGCACCAGGCAACCTGGCCTGTTTCTGGAGCAGCGACCAGCTCTGTCCCTGGGGTCCTTTGTACAGACTTCTCCACAAAGGCAACTCCCACACACTACACATCCTCAGCCCTAGGCTATAGTACTGGATGCATTTCTATAACATTCAGTCTCCGGAAAAAGGCTTGTAACCGGTAGCTGTAGGTCCAAGCCTGATTCTCAGTCACCCATGGGGTGTCTATTGCCAAATTTATCCAAATTGGGGCTCTCTGACAGCATATGTCCAAAACACCTGATTTCCTTGTGTTCTCGGGCCTGGCCTCAATATGCTCTTGATGACCAGTCAATATGGCCGCCAAGGGGAACTCTTGTCTTTAACATCCTTCATGATTTTGAAATTTTCTGCCGGCGTATGGACAAATGGTCTGAGCTTTCGTACATCCAGGGTTTGGGGGCTCTACGCTCCAGTCCCTCCCTCTGTACCCTAGGCTTTGTTGGCTAGGCTTCTGGCACCTCCAGCCAACCCCCACCCCCCTGTTTATCTGGGGACTGGGACCCTGAACTAGGTCACGGTTCATCTCCGCCCCTCCCTATTCTCTGTTGGTCCATCTACCCGTCCCCCAATAAACCTCTTGCCCTAACTCTGCTGTTCCTGCGGTAGCTGAGCATATCTCTGGAATGTCTGGTTCAGACTACATGTGAGGGACAGGAACTCAGGAAGCCAGCCTTGCTGAGGCAGTTGTTGAGGATCAAAGCACACCTTCCCTCCACTGATGGCTATGACTCAGGGCAGGTGGTGTTGAGACTGCAGTGTACCAGCAGTTCCAGTATGCCAGGCACCATAAAAGTGTTGCATTGCCGGGCGGTGGTGGCGCACGCCTGTAACCCCAGCACTTGGGAGGCAGAGCTAGTCCAGGCTCCAAAACTACAGAGAAACCCTGTCGGGGGGGGGGGGGGGGGGGGGGGGCAGGGGAAGAAGTATAGTAAGGCAAGAAGTACCACCTCCATATAGCTCAAGGTCTTGGGCGGGGCAAATACCACTAGAGTTGCATTACTGTGTGTAGGATGCAACCCTTTTTTCTTTTTCTTTTTTTTTTAAAGATTTATCTATTTATTATGTTTACAGAAGAGGGCGCCAGATCTCATTACAGACGGTTGTGAGCCACCATGTGGGTGCTGGGAATTGAACTCAGGACCTCTGGAAGAGCAGTCGGTGCTCTTAACCTCTGAGCCATCTCTCCAGCCCCAACCCTTTTTTTTTCTTTTTACTGTTTACAGGATACAAGCATTGACCTGTGTGGTTGGTAGCTGAGGGCATCTAATTGCCAAGTTATCGGAGTGCAACTGATCCGGGCATCTAAGTAGGCCACGGTATGAAACAGCAGCCTTGTGACCAGTTCACACACGCTGAAACCTACTGTTGGGAAAAGTGGATAACCGATAAAAGGAGACACTCCTGTGAGTAGTTTCCAAAGCCTGTTCTCAAGCTATCCAACTATTGGGGAAATGGAGAGATGGCTCCGCAGGTAACAGAACACACTGTTTTTCCAAAGGACCTGAGTTTGGTTCTCAGCACCCATGTCAGACAGCTCACTAGTGCTTATTACCCCAGCTCCAGGAGATCTGGCGCCCTCTTCTGGCCCCCAAGAGTACCACAGTCACACATGCTTATTCACACACAGATAAACACATACACACATTTAAAAAACAAAAACAAACACAAAAAACATTGGCCTAAGAAGGCCCCTTGGGCATTGACAAAACCTTAGCATGACTTTCATTACTTGAGAATAGTAGCTTGCCTGGCATAGAGCATCCCAGCCTGCCTTCATACAGCAGACCCAGACAGACAGCCCATAGTAAGTTGAGGTTGCACACACACACACACACACACACACACACACACACACACATACACACACATCTGGCCACATCCCCCCAAGGAGACAACAGAAAGCAAAGAACACTAGCCAGAGAAGAAGAACTGGGAAATCAGGAGTAGCATCACTGAATAGTAGGAGGATCATGGCTGAGGGACTTCACAAGGGAAGCCATAGGACTCTGGGGAAATCATAGGACTTTGGGATCACAGAGAAAGAGAGGAACACAGAGAGGTTGAAGCACCATGGATCAGTGCAAGTATGCACCCATTTAGGAGTTTCAGAGAGAGGAAACAGAACAAGGAGGCAGGACACAACTGAAGACACGTCTCTAGACTAAAGGAATATGTACAAATGGGACACGTCCTTGAGTACCAAACAGCCAGAGAAGAAGGCTGACGCTGAGGTATTCGGTGTAAGGATGGATGCCAACAGTTCCTTTATGTGAAGGACACCCTGCGGCCTCCAACACCTGCTGGACATGGTGGTGCACACCAGTGATCCCAGCACATGGGGTGGAGCCAGGTAGATCATGAGTTTGAAGGCCAGCCTGCACTATAGAGAGTCCATATCTCAAACTAAATTAGAGAAAAAAAAAAATGTTAGCTGGGCGGTGGTAGCTCACACCTTTAATCCCAGCACTCAGGAGGCAGAGGCAGACGGATCTCTGTGAGTTTGAGGCCAGCCTGGGCTTCAGAGTTCCAGGAAAGGCGCCAAAGCTACACAGAGAAACCCTGTCTCAAAAAAAAAAAATTGTTTTTCTTTATAGCTTTGGCTGTCCTGAAAGAAAGAAAAGATGCTACCTTGTCTTCCCCACAACGATGGACTGGAACCGAGAACCCAAACAAACCCTTCTTTGCTTAAGTTGCCTTCATCAGGGCACTTTAGCACAGCACCATGAGAGGAAACTCGGACAATCCTGGAGGATCAAGAGCTGTAACTTAGGAAAAAGGCTGGGTAGCTGTGCGCACAGTCTTCACAGCCCCAAGACCAGCCCAGGCAGTCCAGCTGCAATTTGGGCAAAGCTTGCGTGTCTTGCTTCCCACTAACCTAAAACAGAAAGATCTGGGCAGAGACACCATGTAGAGATTCTGTGTCATGTTGCATGAATCCTAAATGGTCTTATAATAAAAACCCAGAGCCAGGTATCAGGGTGAAAAGTGAAAGATCAGATAAGCAGAGCAAGCCACCTCTTAACTCACCAACTCCTCAGTCTGCAAGAGCCTGGAAAGACCTGAGTTCCTGTCTCCTCCCACCTTATATTCCTTTCCCTGCCCAGCCATATCACTTCCTGTCTCAACCTTCCTAGTGCTGGGATTAAAGGTGTGTGATCCCAAGTGCTGGAGTTAAAGGTTTGTGCCACCACTGCCTGGATGATTCTCTTTTAGACTGGATTACTCTCGTGTAGCCCAGTATGGCCTTGAACTCACAGAGACCCAGACAGATCTCTGCCTTTGCCTCCTGAGTGCTAGGATTAAAGGCCTGTGCCACCACTGCCGGACCTCTATGGCTAACTCTGTGGTTAGCTCTATCCTCTGATCTTCAGGCAAGCTTTTATTTCTTAGATTACAAGCAATATATCACCACAGTGCAAGGACTCCACTTAGCGGATGTGTTCTTGTTCACAGCATCCAGAACTAAAGTTTACATGGAAAATCACATGATCCAGTCCAGGAAACATATCCACGAGAAATAAACCCACAGAAGAGGGTGTGGACTTGACCAGACAGACTGGAAAGTAGCTTGTGATTAATATGCCCAGGAAGTGAATTTGAGACAGAAACTTTGAAGTGGAACGCGTATTTCAGAATCCAGTTGAAAGTCCAAAGCAAAAATTAAACTTGAATTCACTGGATGAGCTTAAGAAGAGGTTAGATCCAGTGGAAGAGATGATTAGTGAACAGGAAGATATGGCAGAAGGAAATCTTCAGAGAGCAGCAGGAAGACCTGAACATAGTGAGAGGCCTGTGACATGAGTCTGTAGCACAGGTCTAAGTTTGGTGAAATAAGCCCCTGGGGTCGAGGAAATAATGTGCAAGAAGGAATATTTGGCTGGGTGGTGGCCCACACCTTTAATCTCAGCACTCGGGAGTCAGAGGCAGGCGGATCTCTTGAGTTTGAAGCCAACCTGGTCTGAAGAGCAAGTTCCAGGATGGCCGGGGTTACACAGAGAAATCCTGTCTCAAAAAAAAAAAAAAAAAAAAGCCAGGCGGTTGTGGCGCACGCCTGTAATCCCAGCACTCGGGAGGCAGAGGAAGGTGGATCTCTGTGAGTTTGAGGCCAGCCTGGGCTACAGAGTGAGTTCCAGGACAGGCTCCAAAGCTACAGAGAAACCCTGTCTCGAAAAACCAAAAAGAGAGAGAGAGAGAGAGAGAGAGAGAGAGAGAGAGAGAGAGAGAGAGAGAGAAACTACGATTGCAGAGAAAGCATCCATCCAATAGGAAAGCCTCTTCCCCTCACCCACCCAACAGCTCTATTAGAAGAGCCCGGCCATGGCCCAACAGCTGAGGTGTCCTCTGCTCACAAAGCAAGGCAAGGCTGTGCATCCGGAGGAAATAAAGGACTTCCACCTGACTTTTCAACACAAACGATGGAGAGTAACATCTCAGAGTGCGGGGAAACTGCCCAGGGAGAAGCTTCTACCAGCAAAAGCGCTGTACACAGCAGTGGCTGGAGTGGCTTCGGGAAGGTGCAAGAATTCACTGTCATGAGCATACGCTAAAGGAAAATTGATGACAGGATTTCTTCAGCAGGGGAAGCCTAGGAGTACAGGAAGGAGCCCGCACCACGGAGGGTACTTTTGAAGGGACATGACAATGACATGCACAAGAGTGGCCATGTCAGGAGTCCTAAACAAAAGCAGAATTCAAGTCAGCCAAGACCTACCCGAAGCAGGGGCAACTGAGGTTCCTGTGGTGTGGGAAGCAGTGAAGGGTAGGGCAGATAAGTTCCTGGTCATCTTCAGAAATCCAAATACTCAAAAGAGCTCAGCGAAAGGGTCATCAAAAGGCCATGTGATGGCCTAGCAAGTAAAGGTGTTTGCCCTACAAACTTGACAGCCTGGGCTTGATCCCTGGAACCCATGACAGAAGGACAGAACTGACTCCTAAAAGTTGTCTTCTGATCACCATGGTGTATGCATACCCATACACGACACACACATCTCTCTCTCTCTCTCTCTCTCTCTCTCTCTCTCTCTCTCTCTCTCTCTCTCTCTCTCTCACACACACACACACACACACACACACACACACACACACACACACACACTCCATTAACAATATACTGCCGAAAGCACAAATGGAACTCATGACTGAGAAAATTAGGCAAGACCTGTGTGTTGGGTCGGCTGCAAAAAATCTGGAGTCATCACTCTTACCCAGAAGGGCAAGTTTTTGTGAGGTATTTCCTGACCTAAATAGATAGCAAGTAAAACTTATATTTAATGCTTTACATCTGGTGTACACTGTAAAAAAAAAAAAAAATGCAGTCACTGAGATTGACATCCCAGATAATCACATGCAGTGGGCAGAAGAATGGAGAGTGGGAGAGGCATGGAGAGAAGCAAGCCACAGCCCTGGTCTGGCTCAAGATGTAAACCCAGATCTAGATATTAGACAGGTGCTAAGAGAATAATAGGTGTTTAAATACATAAAATATTTGTTATGAATATGCTTTGCTGTGTCAATATTTAGTTTCAATGAAGAGTTTGGCAGAAAAAAAAAAATGTAGGATCAGCTCAAGAAAATTAGCAACGGCTTTCAAGCCACTAGGGAATAGTAGTGGTACACACAAACTCAATCCATTTAACTAGTTTGTAGAAACCATATAAGGGAGTTCTGGAAGTCACAGCATGAGGTGTTTCCACAGCGTTGACATGAACTGCAGCTCCCCAGCCTTCATGTGTCCATGGTGTGAAGTGATTACCATCCATGCTGCTTACAGACATGGAAAAGATGATGCAAACACCGGGTGGTCCTACCAAGGGGAAGCACCAATGATTTGCAGAGCCAGGGCTGTCTATCCCACCACAGAGTTGGGATCAGCAGGGTGGTCAGCCAGCTGGAACCCAAACACAGGCCAGACATAAGCACCACTCACAGCAGACCAAAAAAAGAAAAGAAAAAGGAAGAGGTAGGTCTGAGCTAAAGGCTAAGCAGTTTAAATAATATGAAAGTCTGTGTGTTTATTTTATAAATGGGTTGTTGGACTAATAGGGCTTGGCGGGGGCTGGAGAGAAGCTCTCCAACTACAGGGTTTTCCATGAAAGCAGGCTAGAAGACTTGACCAGATAAAGTATTCGGCAGATCTGATGCCAGTACATGCAGCCCTGGGAGCTGAGCACGCCATGCAGACACCACCTATATGTTGCACCCCCTGCATATACCATCGTGGGGCACTCACTGGAAAAACTGGACTGGGCAGTGCCAGGGAAGACCATGGCTGGTAGGGAGGCCCTTAACAAAGTGAAGGGCACAGCCCTCATCCATCGTGGCTCTCTGGACAAAGGGAGCCCCAGCAGACCTAGACTGTAATGCAGTTGTAACCCCCACCACCCAAACCCATAAGCACAGCACAGTATCCTCTACTCTCACGTCAGACACACTTAAGAACTCAGCTCCAATTCAGCAGTGTCATGACATGCAGACGTGACATTCAGGGCAAACTGGGAGGGCTACTGGTTCTGCTCGGGGCTCCAACCCCAAGTCCAGTTTCATCCAGAAAGAGTGTTTACTGGATTTGTGACGTTCTTTGAGGAAGCGAGGTCTGTGCCGATCTCCTGATTGGTGGATGGAGAGCTGCAGAGCCCAAACTATCCTGTCTTTATCACCAGTGTTCTCTGTATCGGCCCTAACAGTCTCGTGACTATTAGGGAAAACTTTTGGAAATGCTGACTTAGCATACCTCTAACTTCTACCAGCCCTAAGGGCTAAAAATGGCATTGATAGTATTTGAGAGACTGAGGTTATTCACACAATCCCTTCAATCCATGTTCCTGGGCCATGGTCAGACATATTTGACTCAGAATGAACTATCCCTTACTCCCCTTGGAGCACTGATAGATACTCGGCTGTGGCCATCCCTCACCCAGTCAGAGGTTGCGCATAAAAACCAACATGACAAGTCCCACCTCACTGCTGTTTGCTTAAGTCACATTCTCTGGGTCAGACACCTGGGTCAGGCGGTAACTTTCTGAGGTAATTCAAAGGAAGCAGATGCTGGGACATGGCCTCAGAGGTTGTCTTTGGGGTGGAGAATCTCTCAGGGTTGCAGTGTGTGGAGCAGGGAGGGGAGGCAGAGAATGTAGAGATGTCAAGAACGGCTGAGAACCTGAACTAGTGTGCTCAGAGACCCAATGGCTTCTCCCGAGGAAGCCAGGACAGAGTGCTGGGTGGGTCATACTGGCATGGCTGGTTGTGGGTCTTACCCAGGATGCACTGTTGACCGGTGCTAAGCAGCCCATTGCTGATTCTCTCCTCTGGCTGCCCGGCTCCCCGTATCTGTCCACTTTCATCATGTTCTCTTTAGCTGGGATGACACTTCCCAGAACAGAAGTGGAGCACGAGGCAATAGCAGCCCTGGATCAGGGCTGTCTGAGCCTCCCTCAGCTGTGAGCATCCCCTGCCTCCCTGCTTCTGCTTGAGCTCCAAAGGTGGGACCAGAACTCAGGGCTAAGGCTGACTCTCCTACAAAGTGGAAGACTGCTCGCTCTTTGAGGTTCTGATATAGTCAGCTGACAGCATTATAGTATTGATGTACCTGTCCCCACCCCAGCTTGCTCCCCTCTGTCCGCAAAGGAAATTTCTGAGTAAACCTTTCTTCAACCCAACTACATTACGCTATTTTTCCACAAGTGGCTCTCTAAAAGCCCAAGTTGGGGATGTCCTTGGGCCTAAAACAGTTCCCAGGTAGCTCCCACGGAACACTTAAACATTCAACACATCAACTATCTTTGCCAACTGGACCCCCACGACTCCCATTGGCTCCCCCCCACCCCCTGAATTTCCTAGCCCGTCAGCATTTATGGTGGAAATTGCTAATATCACTTGCCCAGAGTAACCTACAAAGGCCTGTGATTCCAGACCAAGGCTGGGTGAGTGGGATCCCACCTGCTCAGGGGGCTCCAAGTGGGCTCCCACCTGCTCAGGACCTGTCCTCACTTCTTGTGGTCTGCAGCCTGGGCAGGGTGCTGGGTGCAGGTCGACATATGGGAGTGTCCATGGGTATACCTGTCCCACGGCTTGTGTCTCCCGGAACCAGCAGTCCAGGCGCAGGCCTCAAGAGGGCAGACTATCACCGCAGCGTGAACCCTGAGCAAACAGGCTGTCGACAGCCTCCTTTTGGCCACAGCTTTCTGGATCATTTTGTTCTGGTTCCTGGACTTTCTTCAGGCCAGTGTCCCTTACTCTAGAGTGTTAACCTGAAAGCCAGGGAGTCGGTTTCCACGCTCAGCCCTGTATGTCTCTTTTTCCTCTATTAACAATGGATAAGAGGTTCAAGCAGCCAGTGTGAGCTCTGGGACTGAGGACCCTGGGAGCCAACAGCCTGTCACAGGCAGACACAGTGACACCCACACCCCTTATGTCACCAGCCCCTCAACTTCAGACTCCAGGGCTGAAGAAGCCAGTGCGACATGCCAGGAGGGTGCCCAGGTGCCAGCTGGCAGTCATGCAGAGCAACTTCTTCTGACTTCTTTGCACCAGGGCAAAAGCTGAAGACTGAGCATGGCGGAGTGGGACTGGACAGGGTGGGTGACAAGGAGGACCTTTCTACACTGTGGGGCATGGCACCCAGCTCACAGGGCGAGCCCAGCAGCTGGACTTAACTGGAGAGCTCACAGCCCCAGCCCACCCTTAAGACAAAGCACAGAGAAAGAATTCAAAGCCATATCCAACCATTTTATTGGAAAGTGGTTAAAAAGTAAGGCACTGGGTGCCACGGTCTCAGGCGTAGGTCTGTGGCTGCTCCTCATGCTGCTCAGAGTGGGGCCCAGACCAGGCAGTCCCGTGAGCACCTGCTGCATTTCTATACCGGAGAATTAAATACTCTGCATTTAGCAGCTGGTCACTCTAACATCAGCTCAGCAACCTAAAAGGTATGATTTATATATGCTACATATTAATACAAAGTTCATCAAGGCCTGTGAGGGGGATTCCTTATCAACAGGCAGTAGAAATCTCAATGGCTGCTATAATACTTTAAGAAATGTTTGACAATGCTTTAAATTACATCAAAGGCCTAACAAGGCAGAAAAATGGTAAGACTCCAGAGTGGTAAAGGTCATTCCCTCAGTTTGTGAAAACTGGAGGGGAGAAATGTTAATCCCTGGACAGACTGACAGAGTTGAAAGGGTTACCGAGCTGCTAGGTGAGGTGTCCAGGCATGAAGGTGCCTGCAGAAAGGTCACCTCATCTGCTGGTGGCTGTTTTCCCAGGGGGAATAGCTTTCCTCCTTACCCTGCCACCAAGCTCATGATACTAGTGACAAGCTTGGATTTCAGGAATCATGGGGACCCTCGTGTGCCGTGACAAGCTGTGTCAGATACAGTGAGCTGAGCCATGGTGGGAAGCAGGGCGGGAAGGGAGGTGGGTGGGTATGTCTGCTCAGGCTGGCCAGTGGACAAGCTGTCCATCCTTCATGATGCACACACACAGGACCAACTGGGCAGCCTGACAGGTAGAGGGGAGGTGTCCAAGAGCTGCACAAAAGACTGAGGACACGTGACTCCATGCATCACCACAGCTGGAGAAGCCTGAGGCAGAAGACTTAGCAATCACAGGAGTATCAACCTGAATTCACAACTTAGAATTCCCATGTGCGAAAAGATTCTCGGTCTATTAAAGACAATTGAAAAACGTCATCCAAAAAAAGGCCTGGACTTTTCATAAAAGGTTTTTGGTAAGACTGTTTCCTGAGGGACTAAAGACTTCAGGTGACTTCATACATACACTCCTGTTTACTAGATATAGCTAGGCACTAGATTGTGGGGACAATGACATGTCATAGAAACAGGCTTGCAGTCACAGCACAGCCTTGGGAAAAGCAAGGATGGAGGGTCAATTCTTGTCATAAAGTAAATATGACTTCATTTGTTGCAATGTGACTCTTGCATCAAGGCCACTCATCAGCCAGTCAGCCTCAGGCTGCTGCTGGCTTTTGTAGTGTGGGGACCGAGTACATTTCCTCCCCCAAAAAGGTCGTCACCATAAGGATTACATACAGAGATAGAGGGAACAAGAGCAGGATTGTCCTCTCAAGGCCACTCTGGTGCCTGTGCTGAAGCTGGAGGGATGACCCAGGTCATGGGTGGTTGTAGTGGTAAGGTCTCCGCAGGCTATGCTCAGGAGGGCACTCCCAGGAAACTCTGGGACTGCAAGATCTGCCGCAAGTTATATGCCAGCTGCTTTAGAACTTCTCATATGGGTTTTGTTCTTTAAACAGACCTGAGGGAGGAAAACAAACAAACAAACAAATTTAACTTACAACTTCACCCACTCAAGTGGAAACAAAACTCACAAAAGCAATGTATGGCCTTGAGTGTTCTAGCTTAGACCTGTAACCCTAGAACTGGACTGCTGTAGTTTGAAGCCAGCCTGGGTTATAGAGCAAGAAACTATCTCAAAGAGAAAAATAAACCAAACCAAAAGACTGGGCTTGCACACCTTTAATCCCAGCACTCAGGACAAGAGACAGTGAGTTGCCGGGTGGTGGTGGTGCACGCCTTTAATCCCAGCACTTGGGAGGCAGAGGCAGTCGGATCTCTGTGAGTTCGAGGCCAGCCTGGGCCACACAGTGAGTTCCAGAACAGGCTCCAAAGTTACACAGAGAAACTGTCTCCAAAAACAAAAAAACCAACAACAATAACAAAAAAGGGATGAGTTAAGAGGCCAGTGGAGAACAGGCCAACCAGATTTACATAGTGAGACCTTGTCTCAAAAACTCCAAACCAAACAAAGAAAAAGACTAAATAAAACAAAACTGCTCACTCCACTCCTGCAAAACAACCAGCAGCAAAATCAGTACACCTCAGCTAAGTTTTACATCAAGATTTAACCACAGTTCTAAGCAGGCTCGCACATTACTGTGTAGACCAGGCTGGTCTCTAACTCTTAAGACATACACTTGTGGGCTGGAGAGATGGCTCAGTGGTTAAGAGCACCTACTGCTCTTCCAAAGGTCCAGAGTTCAATTCCCAGCAACCACATGGTGGCTCACAACCACTTGTAATGAGATCTGGTGCCCTCTTCTGGCCAGCAGTGACACATGCAGGCAGAATACTGTACACATAATAAATAAATCTTAAAAAAAAAAAAAAAAAAAAAAAAAAGACATCCACTTGCTTCTGTGCTGGGATTGAGCATATGTGCTACTGTACCTGACTTCCATTTGTGGATTCTTTTTTTGTTTGTTTGTTTTTTCTTTCTTTCTTTTTTTTTTTTTTTTTTTTTGGTTTTTCGAGACAGGGTTTCTCTGTGTAGCTTTGGAGCCTGTCCTGGAACTCGCTTTGTAGACCAGGCTGGCCTGGAACTCACAGAGATCCACCTGCCTCTGCCTCTCGAGTGCTGGGATTAAAGGCGTGCGCCACCACCCTCTGGCCCATTTGTGGATTCTTTTTTTTTTTTTTTAAAGATTTATTTATTTATTATGTATATAGCATGTTTGACTACAGGCCAGAAGAGGGCACCAGATCTCATTACAGACGGTTGTGAGCCACCATGTGGTTGCTGGGAATTGAACTCAGGACCTCTGGAAGAGCAGTCAGTGCTCTTAACCTCTGAGCCATCTCTCCAGCCCCCCATTTGTGGATTCTTAAAACTGCTGGCAGTATCAGGAGACTGTATAAGGACCCAGCTGGAGGATATAGGTCCTTAAAGAGTCCTCCTTGTTCCAGCTGCTGTCTCCCCAAACTCCTTCACAGCTGTCATGAGGTGAGCAGCTTTCCTCCACCATGTTCTGCCTCACCACAGGACACAGCAGTAGACCCTGGACAGAAACCTGTGACCCTGAGAGCCAAAACATAGCCTTCCTCCCTAAAGATGTTTAACTCAGACATTTTGTTTCAACACACACAGTGACATAATAATGTTCCCAGTGGGTAAGATCCTGAAGCATCACAAATATGCTATTTCCTTATATTAAAAATGACCCCCAAATTATATTTTCTTTCTTTCTTTTTTTTTTTTTTTCGTTTTTTGAAATAGGGTTCTCTGTGTACCTTTGTGCCTTTCCTAGAACTCACTCTGTACCCAGGTAGGCCTCGAACTCAGAGATTAGGAGTTGGTGAGATGGGGTTCAGCAGGTAAAATCCTTGCCACCAAGCCTGATAACCCCAGGACCCACATGGCATCCCCTGACCTCCTCCATATGTACACAATAGCACATTTATGCATGTGCAGATATACATATAAATAAATGAAATAATTTTAATGCACATTTTTGGGAAAGACTTTAAAATTTTTCTTCATCAGATTTCTCCCATTAAGATAGTGATTTAAGGGTTGAGGATTAGCTCAGTGGAAGAGCACTTGCCTGAGTTCAATCCTCAGCTCCACAAAAAAAACGATAGTGATTTAAGGGGCTGGAGAGATGGCTCAGTGGTTAAGAGCACTGACTGTTCTTCCAGAGGCCCTGAGTTCGATCCCAGCAACCACTTGGCTCACAACCATCTGTAATGAGATCTGGCACCCTCTTCTGGCCTGCAGATATACATGCAGACAGAATGCTGTATAAATAATAAAAAATAAATCTTAAAAAACAAAAAAAGTGATTTAAACTGGGCTTTGGTGGCACACACCTTTAATCCCAGCACTCAGGAGGCAGAGGCAGGCGGATCCCTGTGAGCTCAAGGCCAGCCTGGTCTACTCAGAGAGATCCAGGACAGCAAGAGCTATGCAGAGAAACCCTGTCTCAAGAACCCCCTAACCCTGCCAAAAAAAAAAAAAAAAAAAAAAAAAGATAGTGGTTCAAGGCCAAAAAAGTGGGTTTACAGTTGGAGGCTCCACATAGCCCTAAGGCCCCTTGTCTGGGTGGGTGAGCTGTTAGCTTCCACAGCACCCACCCCTGCAGCCATGAAGTCCAGGCAGAAGAAAGCTCTCGTGCCCTTTCTGAACTTTAAAACCAGCTGGGAGCAGCAACAAACCAGGACCACAAGACAGAATAGTGTGTGATGCTGGAGCCAGGTTTCTGACTCACTCCAGCGGAACCAAACAGGCTAACACTTGGCACCTATGATCAGCCTGGTCCCTTCACAGTCACTCCCCAGAGTCTCTGCAAACGAGATGACATAGCCAGAAAGCAGCGAGGAAGGGATGGCATGCCTTTCTCCGACCCCGTCAGAAGACAGAAGAAGAGACACACAAGAGCAAGGGCTGCAGAGACAACAGCCCAGGAACTCACAGAAAGAACCAAGGCTGGTTACCCATGCAGATCTTGCTGTGAGGCAAATGGACCACCAGCTCCCAGCAACCCTCCTGAAGGTTTTACTCTTCATGAGTACCAAAGAAAAGTGTGCCTGAGATTAAAACCTGCAGAGCCTTCCTCCTTCGAGGCGCTCAGTACAATCAATCCTTGGTGGTGCCCTGGGAACAGAAGAACAGCAGCTGCCCCGATCCCAACCAGTCAAGAGAGACACTTCTCATTCTTACCATATTTTTTCCTGATTTCATCGTGTCTTGATTTCATCTCCGCTCTCCTAAAAAAGTACAGAAAAACCAAGTTGCATCAAATTATGACAGACAAGCAAGGTCATCTCAAACTCCCAGGCCCTTCCCTCCCCTCCAAGGTTAGGAGCTCCTGCAGCACTTTCTACAAGCTTCCCCAAGAGAGGGTGGTGGTGACTGTGGCCACTAGGCCACACCTACCACTTGACCAGCAGGGTGACTACAAAGTCTGTCCGCTGAGGCTGCTCTGATTCTAACGGGACATGGTGGTAATGAGAATTCAGTGCTCCGGGAACCGGTGGGCACAAGCCAGTGTCTCTGACAGCGGTCAGGTTACTTCATCATTAGGGGCTGGGGCTGGAACGGCAGTACTCGAGGCTGGGCCATGCCAGTACAACAGCACTGTAGCACAGGCTTGCCAGCCTCCTCCTCTTTTATCAGTGGAAGAGGTAGGCCAGGCAGCCTGAGGTCGGAGACACGCCAGTGACCACCACTAGCTTCTCTTTTAACTACAGCCAGAAAAGGCAGGACAACACACACTGGCTACATTCTTAGAAGTGGAGAAAGCATGTGACTCCTAACCCTTGTTGTTTCCCATGGCCTCTCTGCTGCAAATTCAGAGGCAAGCTCCTGAGCAACGAGCCCAGCCTCACCTCTCCTCCTGCCGCACCCTCCTCTCCTCCTGCTCTCTGATGGCCCGCTCATCGCTCTTGTCTGGCTTGCGGCTCTTCTTCCGGCGGCAGCAGCAGCAGCAGCACACAGTGATAGCCAGGAGCACGGAGCCCCCAAGCACTGACATGGTGATGATCAAGGCCTCGAAGTTCACTGCAAGTCCAGGCACAAAAGCTGAAACCTCGGCACCTGTAACCTGCCTCCACCCACGGGCTACCACTGCTTGTCCCAGGAACAGCCCTAAACACAGGGCCTGGGCACGTGGCTGCTTCCAACCCATGTCTACAACTTACAATTTCTAGATTAACCACAACAAACTAAGGAGCCAAGACCCTTTCCCCACTCAAGGTGGGAAGAAGGAAAGATGTCACCTGTGTCTGTTCCCAAGACCTCCTGACTCCTTAGTGCCACCTATAGAAAGGGGAAGTGCCCTGACCACCAACATGTGTACATCCAAGCATGACAGATGCCCTGGTATTTGAAAATGGCTGACCAGTGTCACTCAGTGACGTGACATGCTGGTACAGCCAACCTTCAGGAACAGATACAAATTCAAAATAAAATTTAAGGTTCTTCTGAATTTCTCTTAAAGATCTTTGCATGAAAAGCAGTCAGAGTCGTGGGGTTGGGTGTGCTGGTGCACACCTTTAATTAATTCCAGCACTCAAGGCAGAGGCAGGCAGATCACTGAATACAAGATCTGGTCTCCAGAGGGAGTTCCAGGACAGCCAGGACTACACAGAACCTTTTGAGCCTTGTCTCAAAAGACTGAAAAATGAAAATAGGACCAGTCAAGGCTTTTCTATTCCTCCACTCAAACCAAAGCCAGTTCAGGAGCCCAGCACTGCTTTTGCCGATATGTCCCAGTCACCCAGCTCAGCTCTGCACCGAGGCACTTCACAAGCAAACTCCCCAGCCGCAGGGCTGCTGGCAGCCTGAGCTGTGTTAAGGGGAGTCACAAACGTAACAGCTGTCCAGGTGTTTGCTGCAGCTGGGCAACAGGAGGAGGGAGGCTGGGGGCCAGCTCCTGGGCTCCCTCAGCCAGCCTCAGCGCCGGGGGCTGGACTCAGCTCCCAGAATCCTTTTCGGCTTCTACGCACGTTAAAATCAGAGAGGGGCATTACAACTGCTCGGAAGCCTTGAGCTCTTTCTAACCCTGTGTCTGCCCACCCGTGCCTAGCCTGAAAGCGCAAAAAGCAGCACCTGTGTGGTTAGAAAGGAGCCTGCAACGGCATCGGCAGGTGGTAGTTGTTGACTACAGAATCCTCTAAGTCAACCTAAAAAGTGAGAACATTGGGACAGCTGGAGCTAACTAAATCCAGTCTCCTCCCACAGCTTCTCTCACAAGCAATTCGAGTCAGTCATGATGGAAACAGTAGTGTGTGAGCACCTCTCTTAACCCTACAGGAAAACGCAACAACTGCTACCCACGTGCAAACCTGGCCTGACGGGAGTGCTGACTCCTGGGCTCAACGCAAAAGGTCAACATGGCAAGACCAGTTTTCCGCAAATGAACAGATATAACACTTCAAAGTCACTACAATCAAAACCCTGAATAAAGATTATAGCCACTTTCCTGCTGGAGGGAAACAATGACTCGGAAATTATCTGTAAGAACTAACTGTCCATGGTGCAGGCCTACACTCACGACAAGCCTGCTTATGATGACACCAGGAGACTAAGTGGGCTAACCCCAAGTGCTGCCCTGCTCAGGGGATTAGGAATCCAGTCTGACAGACAACCCCCTTGACCACAAGAGCGGGCCCAACTGCTTGTATTCCCGTGTAGTGGTATCAGTCCCTCAGAAGTCACCATCGGTGTGCTCACTGACTGGGAAGCGGACACAGACCTGCTCCCCCGCCAGTACAAGGCTGCTTCCCACAGCCACCAGCCCACTCTGCTGGCAGGCAGCGCGTGGTGAGCACCCGTGCACCTCCATCTGCCCTGCGCCGGGGGTGCTGTTTAGCCACCCCGTAACCTGGGTGGGAACTGCATTGCACAAGACAGTTACAAAAGCACCCACCACCTGACAAGGCTCAACACCTTCGGTCATCAGAGTCAGACCAACAGCTCCCAATTCTCCACACACCACCCAATGAGTCGAAGGTAAAATAGGTAAACGCCCTCTCTGCTGAAAGGATCCGGAGCAGGCAGACGTCCCCAATGCTTGGAGGGATGCAAACAGATGAGGTGACGCAGTGGTAAGCCGGGCCAAACAGTTAATTAAGGCTGGGCAGAAGTGGAGAAGGCAGCACAAAGCAAGACTCCTTCTATGAAGGCCAGCTCAGGACCTTGGGGGAGGGGCACTTCCAGAAGCTCTAGGATTGTCCTCTGTCTATGTTCTCTGAGAACCCACAGACACACACTGATGGGAGAGGCCTGAGTGGCAATCAGTGTTCCAAAGCCAACGCCCAGGCCAGGAAAGAGCACTAGCAGGAGACAGTAGTGGGCAGTGGCGAGACCTCAGAGGCTTTCCTGGGTCAGGACAGACAGACACACACCACACAGACACAGGCTATCAGCCCTTCTTGTTTTCTGGATGCCCTGGGCTTGCTTTTACAACAGCCAAGTTGTTCTGGGTGGAGGCTGACAGAGTCTGAGCCTCAAGTCTTTTTTAAATAGATAGCTAAACAAGATGTAAGGGGCAGTGGATCCATGATGCAAACACATGAGGAACCATCAACAATCTCCTTATCCCCAGTGCTCTGAGAAACATCAGCTCCTTCACCAGGCTGGAGGCCTGTGCAACCCCAAACCTAACACCACAAAAGGTAAACAGCTCACGACAGGAAAATGAGTTCCAGGTGGCAACATACTTAAAGGGCAAGCTGAGCCACATAGGACTAATTTCCTTCATGGGAGAAAATGGCCACCACAGACACACACAGACTAACAGGGCCCTTGGTTGGGGGATTACTGGCTTGAGGGAATCCACACAGGCTGGCAGACTCCCAGGTAGCAGCACATCATACACAGGAACATAAAAACAGGCTTTTACATGAGCCCTTTCCCCACCTCCCAGGACGTGGGCTGTACAGTGCTGTGGCTAATGATTCTGCCGGAGCCCTCCAGGTCCCTGGCTGCTTGCCAAACAGCAGACCATCACAGGACTCCTTGCTTCTTCCCTTGGGAGTCACAGTGCAGCAACATTCCTCGTAACTTCCTAGTAACTTCTGCTGACTGAGCACAAGTCCCAGATTCACCAAAACCCACTGATTTTTCAAGAAGTAAATGAAAACAACTTACCCCAGCATACGCCCCAGCGAGCAGAACTCAATTTACAAAGAGAAGCAGGGGGCAAGATTTTTCTCACTGGGTAGTCCAAGCATGCCTTGTTCTCGTTACACCACAGACACTGAAAGAGACCAGCATCAGGAGACCTTCAACAGACCAGGGCAAGACCACCACCTCCCTGTCTTCGATAACACCCACGCCACCATCTCTCTCGGATGGATCTAAGCTATGCATCCTCCAAATTCTCCAACTCATCCTTGTTATCCTTTGGTCAATGTCCAACACAATGGCTGGCATCCCTGAGCACCCCACAGAGCCACACAGACCTGAAAGCCGCCCTGCTCTTGGGGATTTTGAGGCCTGCCAATTTTCTCTAGAGCCCTCTTCCTCAAGGTTGAGAATGGTTCCCTCACATTCTCAAGGAGGCCTGCCCTGAAACCAACCACCCAAGCCCCCATTCCCTGACCAACAACACACACGGATTGCTTCCTCCCACAGCATGCCTCCTCACACTGTGCAGGAAGTCGGATAACTGTGGCCTTCACTGAGCACCAGAGACACAGGACAGGGAAACCTGAGCATTCAGCAGGCAGGTGCTTCTGAGGTATTTGCTGAGCAGATGATGGGGCACAGGGGAGGCACTACTGTAGGAGGTCCTGTGCCTCCATCTTTATACTGCACTAAGTGTCTGGTTTTGAAGGATGACGCCACCAAGCATGAGAGTGGGAGACCCTCCAGGGGGCTCTTGTCTAAGCCCCTCAGATGTCGGGTGGGAATGGAAGTGAGGAGACAGTGTTGTCACATCAACATATGTCAGAACTCAGCAGGACCCACCATCTCCACCCCACAGTGCTAGACAGGGCTGAGGACCACCAGCATACAGCACAGCTGACCTAGGAAGGTGTCCTTGGAAAGACTACACACATCACAGGGAAAAAGAATTCTGATGTCCAGAGCACGGACCCTGCCAGAGCCAACCAAGAGGACATCTTTCTGATCACACCTCTTCCGAGTAAGCATCTCACGGGATCTTCAACAAGATTAAAGACCAGGTTTGGGTCTCAATTTGGAGTAACATCTATTCCAGGGACATTTAAACATGTGCTGAGCTACTGTACAATGTCCATTGAGTACTCACAGCGGTTCCTGGCACCGTGTGGCTAGCAGCAGCGGAGTCCTGCAGATCCTGCTACCGAGAACATCTTCCACCCCAGGGGTCCTATCCTGCATTATCTCTGGCTACTCCTCCACTTTAAAAAGGGCTCAAGTCACAAGGTCTAACCTTCCAAGCTCCAATGAGAACACAGCACTTGCAATGTGTGTTGTTCTAGTCTTTTTAACTAAGTAAGGGGCCCACCAACAACTCAGCAGCATTAAGAAACCCACTGGTCCTCTGAAGGCCTATCTCTTCCCAGAACCCTGTCTCCAAGCAGGCTGGTTGGGTCTGGGCTGGCCTTCTCCACCTTACCTTACTAAAGCCTTGCCGTCTGGGTTCAGAGCAGGGTCAGGCCTCAGGTTCTACCTGACTAGACCAACCCACTGTGACCTGGGCAGGTCCCTCTCTGGACTCTGTCCTCAACACACACAACCCAGGGTAATGAGGCTCTAAGGCTAGTACAACAAAAGATTTTTCTTTTTTTTTTTTTTTAAATGGCTTAAATAACCTCCTAGAGGAAAAACTTGAACCTAGAAAGAGTCAAGAAATCACTCCCACCTGGGGTGGCAGGTTCAGCACTACCAATGTCAGTACTGAGGCTGAAGCAGCTGCTCATTTTCAGTCAGCAGATCCTAGTGCCCACTAGAGTCTCCCCCAGTGACAAGACATGTCTCAGATCTGCACCGCTGTCACTTTAAAAAGCTACTGTTGCTTTTTTTTTTCCCATAATACTTTTATTGGTTACTTGGGTACTGCTGCTTTTTAAGATGCTCCTATTGTCCTGTGGAGGAAGCCAAGAGGAAACACCACCCAGACCAGTGTTGTCCTTAACCCGCTGTCAGGGAGGGACACACAACGGCACAAGCCCCAGGGTGCCATGAAGCCCCCTGGAGTTCCTGGGGGAAGCCACCTCTGAAAACTGTTTTCTGATCAGCTGATGCTCCACTTCCGTTCCTCCCTGAAGGTTCCCAAGATAAGCTGTGCAGACTGGGCTAAACATGCCCAAGCAGACTCCTCAGCCTCAAGGAGCAGCATGCAGGCGGGCCAAAGAGAAGGCCGCCACACTGGAGAAGCTGAGCACCCTCACGGGATACCCAGAGATCTCTGCTGTGAAACCATTTTCCCACTGCTGGTCGGCTTCTCCCAGGAGGGCAGATGAACGTCTGTCCCATCCATCAACACCCAGGGTGATCTATCAGAAGGCACCCTCATGAGTCCTAGGCCCACTTACTTCCTAGAGTGGAAGATTAGGTAACTTTGCTCCAGAATAGCAACCACCTTCTGACTCGAGGACACACAGAAATTAAAGAACAGGACAAAGGGTAAACTTGCTGGCTGGGTCTTCCCAGGGCACCACATGGCGCAGAGCTCTCTCACGGACCATAGGAGATGACCCCATAGCACAACACACACGAAGGAAGAAGAACTCTTGAGCGTGCCTTCAAGCCCTGTACCTGCCTATCAAGTACCTGTCAATTGTATATGTAAGTTGTTATCTCAGCCCCCAACTGGTCTTGAAGGTTGGATGACCCTCTAGAGAAGACCTAGTCAGAGGCAAGCAGTCCTAGTCACCTAATGCCGACATATTAGATGTTGTCCAACTGTCCCAAGCAGCTCAGGAAGGGTATATCCTCCACACTGCCTACCCAAGTCATGGACACTAGCTGTGCTAGATGGAGCCTGTGCCTTTCCCGAGAAGGCTTCAGATGCCCGAGAGAAGCTGGAATATAGTATTTAACAACCATCAGGTAAAGCACCTAACAATCCCCAAATGTCAGAGTGCTTCAAACACATATGCCACCTTGGACTTGAGGACATGGATCTGAACCACATTACTTACCGAGACATTCCTGAGGCACTCTTCACAGGATCTGTTTGTGTACAGGGAACAGCCTGCCAGGAGAGACAAAGGTATCACTGAAGGGTAGAGAAGACCCTGGTGCTGTGAACCTGTCAGGAATGATCAAGCAGACTCTGCTGGTCTGGCCTGCTTCAAGGCACCCAACTTAATCCTGCTGCAAGCAAGACACCAGAAGAGCCACCACTCATTCCACAGCTCTCCCCGCAGGGAGCCTTCTGGGAAGGAAGATTCCAAACACAACAAGCTGTTGTTTTACAGTTCTCCTCTACAGGTGAACCACAAAACTGTGCGACCACTAACCTCTGAGACCTACTGCCATCAGTATGCTCTTGAGAGCAGGGGACCACAGCCATAAGGCGACATGCCTAGAGGCAAAGCCTAGCTTGAAAACTTACCTCTGGATCTCAAGATCTTGGGGGCAAGCTTCCCCAGACAGGGCTGCATTCCCCAGACCCGAGAAGCCAGGCGGTGGCAGCCTGCTCTAATCATGCAAAGCACCTGGGACACCTGCCAGCACCCACAGCACTGTTTTCAGGAAAGGGTCAAAGTCTATATAGCTATCAGCCTTGACCTCAAACAAATCAAATGTACAGGAAGGAGCATATAAATCATGTATTTCTCATGCTATCCAACTTGGGCCCACAACTTCCCCCCACCATCCCTTAAAACAAGCACACTTTGAAAAGAGCACTGTACTCAGCCATGCGGCGGGGGTGCGGGGCGGAGGGGGGGTGATGGAGGGTGGGGGGAGTGCATGCCTTTAATTCCAGCACTCACACAGAGCCAGGGGATCTCTGTGAGTTCGAGGCCAGTCTAGTCTACAGAGTAAGAGCAGGACAGGCACTAAAAAAAGCTACACAGAGAAACCCTGTCTGGAGGGAGGCGGGGTTTAAGGGGGGGAATGCACTCGAGCCATTGGTTGCCAGGGAAATGCAAATGAAAACTGCAAGGAAATGCATGCATGAGAAAGGCTGAACTTACAGAGATGACCAGGGACACACAGCAACAAGAATGCACATTTGGAGTTGGCTCAGCCATTTTTAGAAATGGCCACTCTTACGGCTAGCAAGCGACTTAGAGGTATCTTATTCAAGACATCAGAAGACACACCCACAGAATGTCCTGTGCAGGCATGCTCACCGCAACTCTATCCACAATGACCCAACTGGAAACAGCCCAGATGTTCACTTCTAGAAGGATGGACAGATAGGCTGGAGAGTCTACACTGGGGAGCAACTTCAAGGCACAAAGAGAAGGAAAATAAATGAAAGTGAGCAATACCGTGGAGGCTGAAAGAAGCCTGTACCAAAGATCACCTTTCAAGGCCGAGCAGTTCTACACAACCGGAACTCATCCACCGGAGAGTGAGAAAAAGTGCTTCCAGGGCCACACCAGAGGGGAGATGCTTGCCTCACTGGCTTGCTAGGTGCAGTCTGCATCTACAGTAGCCTGGTTACATAAGGAAACTTATCCACCTTGGTGGATAACAGCACAGGTCTACCAGCAAAACACAGTGACAAAACAAAGTGGTGGAGACATAACACACTGCAGGGTGGCTCCTGGGCTCCTACTATGCTCCTCGACTCCCGCTTGGGGCCGACCTGAGGGACAGCCAGGCGCTACTACACAATCAATTCCAGCTCTCTGTCTATCCACGAGGACTAGAAGAGGCAAGACCAAGCAGGGCATGGTGGCGCACGCCTTTAGTCTCAGCACTCAGGAGGCAGAGGCAGGCAGATCTCGGTGAGTTCGAGGCCAGCCTGGTCTACAGAGTGAGTTCCAAGACAGCCAGAGCTACATACTTGAGACTTGTCTTGCAGAAAAAAAAAAGAAAAAAGAAAAACCAAACTGGGGTCCTCTACAGACTGGTTTTCTGAAGACAAAGATGGACTGAGGAGCTTAGAGGAGACTGAGGAGATTAGAAGTGCAAATTGAAACAACTTAAAATGACTGGAGGTTTCAGAGTTCGAGAACAGAGAAGGACCTCACTAGGCCAATCTGTGTGTGGGCGGTATAGTAAACCAAGCAGCTGAGTTCCATTTTAACACCCCAGCTTGGCAACTATGTCCTAACTGAGCGGAGAATATCCTCACTCTTAGGAGGGGTTGCTTCTGAAGAATTCAGGGGCACAAGCCACCTCAACAATTTACTCCCATGATTTGGTCAAATTAGTAACAAGCTGTATGATTACAATGTGCCATAAACATGTTTAAATTACCAGATAATTTATGGTAAGACACTATCAAGCACAGAGAGGGAGGGGGTGGGAGAGCAGGCATGCAGTCACCATGAGCTCACCGCTCACCCCTTACTGCCCCTCAGCTCTCCTACACCCGTCTGCACTGAGATCTTTCTCATTATGGTGACAGCTGAGGGTGTGTCAAACACACCCACTCTCCAGCTCTTTTTCAAAGTCATCCACAAGAAAGGATGGCCTTGCTTCCTATCAGCCGACACAGAGGCCCCAGTAATGACGAGGTCCGGATCTCTGTCACGGGATATTTTGGTAACTACACTTTCGAGAACTGAAAGAACTGAGCTCCAAGAAACACATCATGAGTTCTGGCCACCCTGGGCCTCTCCATTACTAGGAAATCTGAATCCCCAAGGGCCAGCCCTCCTCCTCCTCCTCCTCCTCCTCCTCCTCCTCCTCCTCCTCCTCCTCCTCCACAGGCCAACTGCAGGGTGGATCTTGTATACCAGAAAGCATGAATGGCAGGCATCCTGGCTGAAGTAACTCCCAGACTCATATGGCAAGGCGGAAACACTGACAGCTTGCTGCCCTACAACTCACATTTCTGGGAAGCCACACAGTATCTCTTACCCCATCACGGGACACAGCCAACCACATGCTGGAGATAAGAGCAGTGCCCTTGCGGTTCCTCATTACTGACTGTGAACATCCTGACTGGGAGGCATTATGAATTAAGAGTTCAGTTTAGGTGCTATTTACTTATTTTTAAAGAACTTTCAGACTCGTTCACTTTAATAATTAAATGGAAAGATAATAAAATAGTGACTCATTCCTGAGTGGGTCCCTGACGTTTCAGGTGAGTCAACAAAGGCATTCAGGACAAAAGGACACACCTACATTCAGGAAGTGGGGGGGGGGACACGACAGTAAAAACAAAGGAAACTAATTGTTTATCATAAATTTATGCTCCAGAAAGCCCCAGGCTTCCATCCCCGAGAAGAATAAACCGGGAAGGGCTTGGTGTCCACTCTGGTGACGGAACTCAGAGAGCACCCCTGTCATGTCAGGGAAGTTACACTTAGACAAAGTAGTCCTGGCCACCTCACTGTTGTTCAAGGAGAAAAGAGAGGAGGAGGGGCAGGGCACCCCAGGAGGCATGTATACAGTAGCATTCAGTACAGTTCATGAAGGCAGGTTCCTCAGGGAGAGAGGGAGGGGGGCTGCAGATTCCTATGCAAACTGAACTGCTCAGGAAGGACTCACTGCCCAGTGTCCTGCACCGGCCACCACTGTGCCTGGGTATTCCCGTGGGGGATGACAACTGCAGTCCTTTTAGGGACTGTTTGTCCCAAGAGCCCTATCCAAGTGTCCTCAATATTATGAATTTCACTCTAAGGACCTTTATTTAATCCATTACAGATTGCAATGTCAACCCACCAATGAAGCACACAAAAATACTAAAAAGGTGAGTGTGGCCAGGCATGGTGGTCCACACCTTTAATCTCAACACTTTCGAGGCACTAGCAGGCAAATACCTGTGAGTTCAAGACCAGCCTGGTCTACATAGTGAGACCGTGTCTCAAACAATGCCTGTGGTGGGGCCCGGCCTTTAATCTCTGCACTTGGGAGGCAGAGGCAGGTGGACCTTTGTGAGTTTTGGGCCAGCCTGGTCTCCAGAGAGAGTTCCAGGTCAGCCAGGACTGTTGACAGAAATCCTGTCTCCAAAGCCAAAACAAACAAACCAACAAAACAAACAAACAACAATAAAACTATGAGTTTAGCCGGCGGTGGTGGCGCAGGCCTTTAATCCCAGCACTCGGGAGGCAGAGGCAGGCGGATCACTGTGAGTTCGAGGCCAGCCTGGTCTACCAAGTGAGTTCCAGGAAAAAGTGCAAAGCTACACAGAGAAACCCTGTCTCGAAAAACAAAATAAAAAGAAAGAAAACAAAAACAAAAACGATGAGTTTGGGCTTACTGTGATGTATTCTTTAATCGCACTCGGGAGGCAGAGGCAGGCGGATCACTGTGAGTTCGAGGTCAGCCTGGTCTACAGATCGAGATCCAGGACAGGAACCAAAACTACATGGCGAAACCCTGTCTCGAAAAAACAAAACAACAAAAAGATGTCAAGTAGTAGAAATCTCACACCTAGAACATGTTCTGTGGCAAGAGGTGGAGGATGTGATTGCTCCCCTCACTAGAGCATTCTAGACCTGCTGAGGGTAGGGGTCCTGCGCCTATACAGGCTCTCTCTCTAGCATTCTGCCCGCTGTAAAGTCCTCTCTGGGGAATCTAGCCCCAAGTCCCCAGAACACCGAGGGTCAACTCCTTCAGTCGCACTTTCCAAGATAGCTGGAGGGCAGCAGTCACAGACCCTAGGCACAGCTGAGAGCAGATAAGAAACTTAAACAGAGCTGCGACAACACGCAACAAGGTCACAAAGAGAAAATATACCGTGCCAGGCTAGAAAGTAAAGACACCTTGAGAAAGCCTGAGCTAACATGGTTGAGAAAAATATTCTCTCTCTAGCTGGGGCCCCATCAACACTCGCTGCAAAGGTCAGGAAGCAGACTGAGTCAACTCTCAGTTTCAGGCCTTGACATAACCTGCCAGCTCCGCGATTTCCCCCAAAAGAAACAGTGCTGGGCTAGAGTCAGGCATCTGTCGAGACCTCAGCTCCTCAAAGAGCCGGGCCCCAGCATCTGATACAGGCAGGAAGGAATGCAGATGCCCGCCGTGTTGGAAGCTCCATCAGCCGGCTGCTAAGCAGGTGCCGAAGCATCGGTTCCGACTCGGCCTTTCTCTTGTGCCTTAGGGCACGACGTAGCTCCTCCAGTAGTGGCTGGCGCGCCCGCAGCTCCAAGGGAGGGCGCGAGCAAAGAGGATGCAAAGCCCGAGGGCTGGGTTCCGCTCTGGATCCGACCCAGCCGCCCTCCTACCCGAACCCCAGGCTCCCTGGGCCCCGGGGCCTTACCCACTCCCGGAGGTTCCTGCGCAGAGGCTACGGGCAGAAGCAGCAGCAGCGCGGCGCCGAGGAGCATCACCCAGCTCGGCGTCAGCTCGAGAGCAGCAGACGCCATGGTGCGTCGGTGGCGTCCGCCGCCAGCACCTCCGAAGACTCAACTTGGACGCGGCCCGAGGTTGTTTGCACAGCTACCGCGGAAGCACGGTAGACGAGCCCAGGGGGCGGAGCCTACGAGTGCGCAGCCGCAGGCTCCGGCTCGCTCCGCCCTCTACCCTACGCCCGCCTCCGGGCGCCGCGGAGGCTTAGTACGCCTGCGCACTGTCGGAATCGCCGCGAGGGAGGTATAACGGGAGCATCAGACCTGCACGCGTGCTCAGTTGACTCCAAAACTGGGCTGTTCTTTGCTATCTAGGGCGCTTGTGCAGCAAAGGAGCTGTTGGACTGTGAAGCAGGTTCTGAGGCTCAGCTGCTCTGCTCCACACAGGTCCATTGGGGATAGTAAAAGACCTGGGGCGCCAACTGGGACCGCCGAGGTGCTCTGGGAATGACGGCAAAGCGGCGTGGACTGAGCCGGTGCAGCCAAGCTCCTTTGACTAGGGACGCTGGCAGCAGCGATCGTGGGTTGCTCCTGCTCTGTAGCCACCTACCCTCGGCAACCTGCCCCGCCCTCAGTAGGGCTTCTAACAGTCCTGTAGGTTCTCTCCCAGAGCCGCATATGTGCCCACAGGGCAGGTTTTGAGGGTTGGTTCACTTGTTATGTACGTTAAAACGGCCTCCAAGCTGTCTCGAAGTTGTGGAAAGGCATTTTAAATCCCCGAGAGAGTGCTGAGGATGTACCTTGCTTAGATGGTAGGATTGCTTGCCTAGTGCTGAGGATGTACCTTGCTTAGATGGTAGGATTGCTTGCCTAGCAACCGGGGCACAAGGCCCGGAGTTCCATCATCAGAACTTCACAAACCAATCGTGATGGCCACATCTGTCACCAGCACTTGGGAGGTGGAGTCAAGAAAATCAGAAGTTCAAGGTCTTCCTCAGCCAATGAGGCCCTGCCTCAAAGAAAACAAAACAGTCCTGGTTCACAGTGATTGAAGAACGCAAACTTGGAAATACAGGAGCTTTGAGTAGGAGGGACCTAGGGTGAGGGACACCAAAGATCAATGTGGGGCAGTGGCTCCCAAGTTTGTTGATTCATTAAAGTCCGGAACAGTTGTAGGGGTAAGCAAAATAGGATACGCGCTTGTGTCTGCTAGGTGTTTTGTTTGTTTGTTTGTTTGTTTGTTTAAGATTTATTTATGCCGGGCGGTGGTGGCGCACGCCTTTAATCCCAGCACTCAGGAGGCAGAGCCAGGCGGATCTCTGTGAGTTCAAGGCCAGCCTGGGCTACCAAATTAGTTCCAGGAAAGGCTCAAAGCTACACAGAGAAACCCTGTCTCAGGGGAAAAAAAAAAAAGATTTACTTATTATGTATACAGTGTTCTGTTTGCATGTATGTCTGCACACCAGAAGAAGGCACCAGATCTCATTATAGATGGTTGTGAGCCACCATGTAGTTGGCTGGGAATTGAACTCAGGATCTCTGGAAGAGCAGTCAGTGCTCTTAACCTCTGAGCCATTTCTCTAGCCCGTGTCTGCTAGTTTTACATCAACTTGATACAAGCTGGAGTCATCTGAGAGGAGGCAGCCTCAACTCAGAAAATACCTCCCTAAGAGTGGGCTGTAGGAGGCAGGACTGTAGGGCATTTTCTTAATTAGTGATTGACGGAGGAGAGCCCAGCTTGTGCACGTGTGTCGGGGGAGTGCCATCCTTGGGCAGGTGGTCCCAGGTTCTATAATAAAGCAAGCTAGGCAAGGCATGAGGAACAAGCCCATAAGCAGCACCCTTCCTCCATCAGTTCCTGCTTCCAGGTTCCTGCCTTGCCTAAGTTCCTGTCCTGACTGCTTTCGATGATGAACTGTTCTAAGGAACTGTGAATGAAATAAACCCTTTCCTCCTCCAGTTGCTTATGTTCAGGGTTTTTCATCACAGCAATAGAACAATAACTTTAAAAAGTGTATTAAGAAATATTAGGGAAACAGGAGAGAAGCTCCCGAGACTGGAAAGGGCTCTCCAGAGGTAAAAAGCAACAGAGTTTTGACAGACAGATGCTCCATCCCCTAAGAAGTAGCAGTCACCTCTAGGTAGCCAGCTTGTCCCCTTGTGGTGATATTTTAATTGTGCTGAAATGTGATTTTATTTGTTAATAAATAAAGTTTGCCTGGAGATCAGAGGTCATTAGCAAGCCAGGAACAGAATTCAGGCGGTGGTAACCCAGGCCCTTAATCCGATCACATGGCAGGCAGAGTCTCTGTGTGGCCAAGGACACAGCCAAGCGTGGTGACCCTTGAGTCTTTAATCCCAGTATCAACCATAGAGACCAGGAAGTCTGTATAGACAGGCAGTGACGAGGAAGTCATGTGGCTGGGCTTAGAGGCAATGAGAAGGCAGAATGGGAAAGCAATAAACTCAAGACACACAGGAAGATCTCTCTCTCTCTCTCTCTCTCTCTCTCTCTCTCTCTCGGAAGGACAGCAGCGAGTGGTAAGACAAGGTGGTCGAGGCTCTTTGCTAGTGCTCAGATCTCTTGAGTTTTTAACTCTGTATTTGGCTCTGTGTTTCTTATTTAATAAAACCATTTAGAATTTCATCTACATCCCCTCAAGCTATCAAGGCTGCTTGGACATCACCTTGAAGGACCAGACCTGAGACAATGGACAACCAGGCCACAGTGTGACTAAGATTGCTTAATTATGCACCTCCCTTGCCCTGCTCCAGTCCCCCCTCTAGTAAACCAAAGCTAATATCAGTGCCCCAAAGATGGACTTGGGGATCCTGAGTCCCTTTATGCTGGCACCTTCCTTTTGCCAGCACTGGTCTCATTAACTGGAGTAATGGGATGAAAGCGCTGTTCTTCCAGAGGTCCCGAGTTCAATTCCCAGCAACCACATGGTGGCTCACAACCATTGATAATATGATATGATGCCCTCTTCTGGCATGTGGGTATACATGCAGAGCACTCATGCATAAACTATAAATAAATAATTTAAAAAAAATTTTTTTGTTTGTTTTTTGAGACAGGGTTTCTCTGTGTAGCTTTGCACCTTTCCTGGAACTCGCTTTGTAGACCAGGCTGGCCTCGAACTCACAGAGATCCGCCTGGCTCTGCCTCCTGAGTGCTGGGCTTAAAGGCGTGCGCCACCACTGCCCGGCCTTAAAATTTTTTTAAAAAAAGAAATAAGTTGTTTAACCACTTAATGATAGCAACTCAAGGAGTAGTTGGCAATTGGCGTTTCTCCCTGATCCCCCTGGCTCTTCTTAGATGATGTAACAAGAATGTATGTGTCTGTACGCTCCATGTTCAAGGCAGTGGCATATCACCAGCACTGAGATTGTATAGGCGAGGAGTTAGACGTGGGGTAAGCAAGTGTGCTGGTTAGTTTTGTCAACCTGACACAAGCTAGAGTCAGACAGAAGGAGGAGAGTCAAGTAAGGAATTACCTCCATCGGACTGGTCTGTGAGTATGCGGAGCATTGTTTTGATTTATGATCAATATGGGAGGGCCATCCCTGGGCAGGTGGTGCTGAGTTATATAAGAAAGCAAGCCTGTAAGCAGTGTTTCTCTGAGATTCTGCCTCCATTCCTGCCTTGAGCTCATACCCTGGCTTCCCTAAATGATGACTGTGATGTGGAAGTGTAAACCAAGTTAATCCTTTCCTTCCCTAGTTGGTTTGGCCAGTGTTTTACCATAGCAACAGAGAAGCTACTAAGGAATGCACCAAGGAAGCCGCAGCTGTCTTTAAATGCACTGTTACAGTCAAACACTTTTCTTTTTACTGTATCAAAAACTCAGGCTCAGGCTGGAGAGATGGCTCAGCGGTTAAGAGCACTGGCTGCTCTTCCAGAGGTCCTGAGTTCAATTCCCAGCACCCACATGGTGGCTCACAGCCATCTGTAATAGACTCCGATGCCCTCTCCTGGTGCACATGTACGCGCAGACAGAGCACTCACGCCTACAAATAAATAAATAGAATAAACAGGATTAAAAACAAAACCTCAGGCTCTAGTGGGGTCATCCTGTCATGGCCCTGTGCAAGGTCTGCATCCTCAGGCAGTCCTGGCTTCAATGGCATTGACATTGTCCTTTTCATCACTTTCCCCCATCTTGTGGGTTTTTTAACGGAAGAATCATGGGGAAAGTACCCTAAAAGGACGATCTGATCTGCCTTCATTTGAGAGGGAAAACAGCATCATCCACCCTATGAATATGCTACCGCCCTCATGAATATACAGAAACCTCCTGTGGAGTGACAAACCCAAGGTCCTTCACTGCTGCCATTTCTCAGGATAGCCAGCTCTGGCCATCTTTGAAGTATACTATTCAATTATTTGGCTAAAGACATCTGACTTTCCATGGTCCCATCTGCATTTGTTGATGAATTATTTCTTCACTGGACCAAGAACCTCCTGGCCCCCTGGGTCTCATAATAACCCTATCAGAGTAGTAATGGAAAACCAGACCCAAGGAGTATGGATTGCCCGTGGTCATAAGTCCAGGAGGGCTCACAGGGGACCGGTGTGAACTAAAATCCCTAGAAAAGGGACATAGCTATGCTGAAGGTTCTACAAGGTTAATTGATTGATTGATTGGAATTCACAGTCTTGGAGAATTGGAATGTTGCAGACCCAGAGCCAAACTTTCTTTGGCCTTTCTTTTAGTTTCCTTAACAGCCAATCATTGCCCATCTCTGTCTTATATCTTTTTCTTCCTTCCTTCCTTCCTTCCTCCCTCCCTCCCTCCCTCCCTCCCTTCCTTCCTTCCTCCCTCCCTCCCTCCCTTTCTCCCTCCCTTCCTTTTTAGACAGGGTTTCTCTGTGTAGCCCTGGATGTTCTGGAACTTACTTTGGAGACCAGGCTGGCCTTGAACTCACAGAGATCCTCCTGCCTCTGCCTCCCAAGTGTTGGGATTAAAGGTGTGAGCCACCACTGCTTGGCTCTGACCTAATGCCTTTTTTCCTATCAGGTGCAATCTCCGGAATGCAGTCTTAGCAGACCACTATCTTCCACCACACCCAAATCTAAGAGTGCCATAGATAGCATCTGAGACCCCTGCTTTGTCATAACCTACCTATCTGATATTTCCTCTAATATCATATATTTGAAAAGTGCCTTGATTGTGACTTTGCTTTGTTCTGTAGCTATGAGAACTTTACAGAACTGTTTACACGTTTGGAGCATGATATTCGGACAGCCTGAGTCTATGTTCCTAAGCTATGATCACTTGTATTGGGCTCAAGAAGAAACTGTTTCAGGGGCTGGAGAGATGGCTCAGAGGTTAAGAGCACTGACTGCTCTTCCAGAGGTCCTGAGTTCAATTCCCAGCCAACCACATGATGGCTTACAACCATCTGTAATGAGATCTAGCGCCCTCTTCTGTATACATAATAAATAAATAAATAAATCTTAAAAAAAAAAAAAAAAAAAAAAGAAGAAGAAGAAGAAGAAACTGTCTCATTCCCTTTGAGGTATGCATTTTGAGTCACCATGAAGCCATGAGGAGTTCAATTCCCGGCCCCTCCCATTCCCATTGCCATGACCTCTACCAACGTTTCAAAGCCCCAATGAGCTTCAGTGGCCACAGCAAACACTGGAACAGGATCAGGTGCTCTGGGTCAGATGATTAGAGCCTCAGGGTCAGTGTCCCAAACCTGAGCTCACTCAGTGCCTGGCACAACATTCACAAGAAGTCTGTGCTTGACACATTTGCTCAAGGACAAGGTCATTGGCGTCTTGGCATGCTAAGGAACCTTTTAGCAAAGCTGGTCTCACTTCCATCTGGTGCAGCATAAAATCCCTTCAGTTATATGCGTCTGCAAGTGGGGCATCTACATGCAGCCCTCAGAGGATCTTCTTTATACACACAGGTGCTCGAAAACTCACTTGCAGAAATATAAAATGCCTAGAGCAAGTGTGCTCTTGTCCTCCCACCAAAGCACACAGCACTAATTCAACATTTTGTCTTAATTTAAATTGTGTATGTGTGTGTGTGATTTTTAGAATTTTTCTATGTAGCCCTGGCTATCCTAAAATTCACTCTGAAAATCAGGCTAGCCTCAAACTGATCCGCCTGCCTCTGCCTCCTGAGTGCTAAGATTAAAGACATGCACCGCCATGCCCAGCTTAAAATATTTTTTTTTTAAGAAGCCTAGCCTGAGGGCTAGGGAGATGGCTGAATGGGTGAGGCTGCTTGCTATGCAAGCATGAAGATCTGAGTTCAAATCCCCAGACCCATGCTTACCAAGCCCGCTGTGTAGAGTGCCAGCACTTGGGGGAGGGTGGGCAGAAACATGAAACACGTATGCACATGCGCGCGTATGGGCGCGCGCATATAGCCGATATCCCTGCTTTAGCCGCATGGCAGTCAAGAGGGAGAGGGGCGCCTGACACGACCACACATCACGTGGTCCAGAAGGCACAAGCAGTAAGGGTGGTTGAGAAAAACAATGATACTGGAAGTCTCGGGGCACTTGCTTTTCCAAGGAGATGGTTAAAGAATTCAGCGGACACGGAACGGCGTCAGTCTGAGCAGGCGTGTTTGTTGCGCCCACACAGAAAAGCAGCTCACAACCCAGACCAGCCCCACGGTGTGGTGCCACGGCCCGGTAGTTATGGGAGTTCCAGAGCTGCACTTCAGAATTGCTGATACCTGAGTCACCTGCTGGGGATTTTCAGTTGTATTTGGTAGTATCTGTGTGACCGGTTTTTCATCAATGTGAAGGCATTCCTTAGTTAGCCACAGAATGCCATCCAGACTGTGTGAAAAGTGTGGAAGCTTCCTCTGCGTCACAGCACACTTTTGTCTCCGGGTGCTTCACATGGAGAGGATAAATCTGCATGCTTGGGAAGTTGGGACTTTGAACTCCTGGAGGGGAGTTGGCAAAGGGGTGGGCTTGGGGTCTGTGGGAGATAGGCGTCAGCAGAGCTCTGGGCCAAGGGAGGGGCAGTGCCTGGGGACAAAGCCCATTTTCCATGGTTGGATTAAGCAAGGATGAAGAACCTGTGACTCTGGAATGCAGGATGGGCCCTGATGGGACTGTGAGAGGTTGTGTGCTCCACTGGTTTGGGACCTAGTTCGTGCTGTGTGGGGCCTTTCAGGCTCCAGAATTCAGAAAAGCAATCTCTTCCAGTCCTTCAGTGATCCCCACACCCATGTATTTTTAAATATTGACTTTGACTTTATTTATTTATATATGTGTGTGTGTGTGTGTGTGTGTGTGTGTGTGTGTGTGTGTGTGTGCTTTGTGAATGTGTGCAGAGTGTGGGGATGATGGCAGGGGTCAGAAGAAGGGGACAGATTCCTTCCCCGACTGCAGTTGGAGTGTGTGAGCCTCCTGATGTGAGTGCTGGTCCTCTGGAAGAGCCACAGGCCCCCTTAGCCACTGAACCATCTCTCTGTACCTACATTTTCAACAAGATGGAGGATGTCACTTGTTCCAAGATAGCAGTAAAGACACAACGCTGGACATGGACCCAGGGCTATTCTTGGAGTTTCACTTCTGTTAGGTCCAGAGTGGCCCCCACAAAGTAGCAGGTGCTGATGACAGTGTCCTAAACAGAAGGACTTGGGCTGGGTAAACAGAAGCCTAGATGTGGGTGTCTGTTTACCAGGCACCTCCTTTAATCCAACCCCGAAGATTAACTAAATTGGGCAAGTTCATCTAGTTCCTGATGTCAGTTCTACAGCCTGTATCAGCTCGAGAATCCCCACCCTGTGGACATAGAAAATATGCTTGCTTTTCTGCCATTTTGCTTTTCTCTGCCCTGTTGAGGGATATTTGAGGGCACTGTGAAACTCTGACACTGTGTTAATAAATTTAACCTTGGATCAGGGGCAGGGCCATAGAAAGGATGGAGGAGCCAAGAATATGGATAGAGAGACACAGGAAGGAGTAAGGAGGGACTTGGAGAGTTGTGATCTTTTTGGTTTGGGATGCGTGGAGAGATGCTTCTCTTGCCAAGTCTCTGGCCAAAAAGGAAGGCCAACTGATTGCTTCTCAGCTTCTCTGATCTAGCAGGTTTTCATCCCAACGTCTGACTCCCAGTTCTTTTTTTTTTTTTTTTTGGTTTTTCGAGACAGGGTTTCTCTGTGTAGCTTTGCGCCTTTCCTGGAACTCACTTGGTAGTCCAGGCTGGCCTCGAACTCACAGAGATCCACCTGCTTTTTGACTGAATGGGATGTTTCATCAACAGTTTCTGGACTTTGAACAATTATATTCTCATGAAAAGGTAAGGGCAAAGTATGACTTGAAAATACGTTTCGCTGGGCTGGAGGGATGACTCTGCCGTTAAAGACTAGGCTCCCAACCAAAAATATAAGGAAATACATACATGCCTGACACTCAGTCCTGCACACTTCACTCATGTGTGAATAAGCAGAATTGAACAAGAGTACCTCTGTCTAAAGATGAGAACCCTTGAGGGGTTCTCTGGCCACACCTAGCCCTTCCTATTCTAAGACTTGGGCACACAACCACAGGACCCAGCATTTTTACATGGCTGGGTGATATGCTTTGGATATGAAGTGTCCCTCTACAAAAGCTCCTGTGTTGGGGTGCTTGGTGGGATCTTTATGAGTTCGAGGCCAGCCTGGTCTACAGAGCGAGTTCCAGGACAGGCTCCAAAACTACACAGAGAAACTCTGTCTTGAAAAACAAAAAACAACAACAACAACAAAATGGGATGTCGTTTTGTTCCCTGGCAAGTTTTAATATAAATAAGTCGGTGCCACCTTTGCTGAGACTGCTGTCTTCCTTTACAAGAAAATACGTGCGGAACCTTGGGACATTCTTAAGGCTCTGTGACAAGATGGTGCAGGTCAGAAGATGAGTTTGTGGGAAACCTGGAGCCTTGACATAAAGGCAGGAAGAAACAGAGTGGGCCTGAGGATCCTTGGCAGTACTGTGGTGAACTGTAAGCCACATCATGGTTGCAGAGGGGAGGAGGCGTGGTCTCAGCGTCTCATCTGGTTGATCCTGAGAGCTGTGCCCTAGCTTTCAGCAAACTTGGGGTTCATGACAGTTGTGGTAGCACTCTTGAAGAGGGGGTTGTCCTAGGAAGGAACGAAACATGCTCTTGTCAGTTCAGGGAGTGGGTCAAGATTCTAAGCCTGCCCAGCACAGCACACTCTGGGAGCTCGAAGGCTAAGCTGCTGGGGTAAGGGATGTGTCCTTACTCCAGGACAGCCACAGTCCCCTTGTGAGAAGTAACAGGGTAGGGGAAGACACTCTGTGTGGGTCTCCCAAGCATGGCTGGGATAGAGAGTGTACCAGTTGCTCTCTGTGAAGGGCCAAGGAGGAAAGGAAGCATGCATGTGCTTGCTGTGTGGGTCCCCAAGAGAAGCCACTCACATTATTCCACTGAGACTTGAGCTTCTCCTTCTCGAAGCGTCTGTACTCCCTGAGGTCAGTCAGGTGGGTCAGGGCCTTCCAGATGACCAGGAGGAGGACACCGATCAGCACAACACTTACCACTGTGCCCCCTACGATAGCAGCCACATTGGGGCCCTCCACACACTCTGAGGAGGGAACACAACCACATGTCAGCCCCTCCCTACAGTAGCCAATGTTCCATAGCTACACCTGCCACAGGAAGCCGGCTCACTCTTTGTCACATCTCACGAGTAGATGATGGAATCTAGCCTCATCCTTACCAGAACTGAGACCAGGCCCTGTGCTTCCAAATGACACATGAAGGCCACTTGGCCTGGCCCTTGTTCACAGAGAAGGGGAGGCCAGGTCAGTGGCCAACCTGAGGTAAGCCTGGATGAAATGTCAGCATCCCTGGTCACTACCTGCTGGTGTATTTGGACTAGGGTTGTGTTTGAACCATCCCTGGCTGTCTCATTGTGCAGTATGGGAGTGGGATCAGGGAGTAAGGTCTGAGTTGGCATATCCAGGCGAAGGGATTCTATGGTGACCAATGCCAGGAACCAGAGGCCTGTGTTCAGCAGCTGAGGTAGCCATGTGATGAACAGGGCAGTGTCCCAAGGTCCAGTGCTGAGCTGGCCTCTCCTGGGTGTGGGCCCTGGGATGCAGTAGGCTATACAGCAGACCCTGACTGTGGGACAGAGGTACTATCACTATGGACCTCTCTCTGCTGGGTCCCCAACAACATTGTCACAGAATCTCGCCTATCACTGTGGCCTTTTCAGGGAAGCCAGTTGTCTTCACATAGGTTAAATATCTTAGCCAAGGTTGTATAAAACCAGACACAATCCCAAACATGCCCATGAGAGTAACCTGGAGGAGCTCTTGCTCGGGCAGGCTGGAGCCAGCAGCCCCCAACCAGGAGGATAGGTCCTGAGCTCCAGGTCCTGTATGGAGTCTGCATCCTACTGCCTTTTATGGGGTTCTGACTTGAAGAGGGGCTTGGGATCAGGGGCTCCAGGGCTCAGTCCTTATGAACCTGGTATGTCACTGGCCTGAGCTGCCAGTGGTCACCTGAGTAGCCTCCTCTGCAGTTCCCTCAGCTCTCCAAATCTGTGTGAGGTGGGTAGCTGGAATCCCAAGGCTCCTTGTCTAAGCCTATAAGGTACCCTGTCACATCTTTTTGTCCAAATCCATCATGCCCACCATTTTTGCTCATTGTATTCAACATACTTCTAAGTTGTTCAGCCTCCGACTTCCAACTTCCTCTGTTGGGTACCCCAGGACCCCAGGACCTCTTTCTCTCAGCTCTACTCCTCTGCATTTCATTCAAAGAGAGACTCGCTCCATGCTCCGGCCCACTCATCTCCACTCCGTTAGGTCCCAGCAGCATTTTCCTTTGTTAGTGTCCACTGCAGCCCAGATATGATGCGTCCACTTGGTCAATGACAGGACAGCAGCCATCTTTTTCTTTTTTTTTTTCTTTTGGGTTTTTTTCAAGACAGGGTTTCTCTGTGTAGCTTTAGAGCCTGTCCTGGATCTCACTTTGTAGACCAGGCTAGACTCAAACTCACAGAGATCCGCCTGCCTCTGCCTCCCGAGTGCCGGGACTAAAGGCATGCGCCACCACCACCTGATGACAGCAGCCATCTTCTACAATAACAAGACCATATCTGCCCTGTTCTTTGATAAGACTATTTTTACCTGGCTCCTGACAAGATCGTGTTCACTTGTTCCTAAAGGGACTGTGTTTACCTGGCCCCTCATAAGACCATGTCCACCTGGTTCCCAGGCAGGACTGTGACCACTTGGTTCCTGACAGGACAGTGTCCACACTATCCAACAACAGGGCAATGCTCATCTTATACCCCACCAAGAGAGCTGTTGGTTAGACTTTTAAAAACACAGTTTGGGGGCTAGTGAGCTAGATCAGCTGGTAAAGGTGTTTGCTGTGCGGACTTGGTGACCTGAGTTTGATTCTATGATTAAAAAGGGTGAATAAACTCCTGAGGGCTGTCCTCTGATCTGCACACATGCACTCATATATGTGCACACTAATAATAATAAAAAACTAGCAATTACAGGAAAAAAAAACATAGCTGAGTATGGCCACTTTCTTTCTGGAAACAACTTCTTCTTCTTCTTCTTCTTCTTCTTCTTCTTCTTCTTCTTCTTCTTCTTCTTCTTCTCCTCCTCCTCCTCCTCCTCCTCCTCCTCCTCCTCCTCCTCTTCTTTTTTTTAAATTTGTTTTTTTGGTTTTTCAAGACAGGGTTTCTCTGTATAGTTTTGCACATTTCTTGGAACTCACTTGGTAGCCCAGGCTGGCCTTGAACTTATAGAGATCCACCTGGCTCTGCCTCCCGAGTGCTGAGATTAAAGGCGTGTGCATCATGGGGTGCTGCCTGCTCTAACCACAGACACTCTGCTTTCCCTTACCCCATGGTCTTAACTTCCTCTCTAGATGAACCTCTCACTGACGGCTGCAGCCTCACACTGTGTTGGGTATGTCTGGAGTCTAGCCAGGTGCCCCCTCTCCTTAAATGTGAACCTAGAGACCAGGCCAGAATCTTCTAAGTTCACTGGTGTCACTGGGCCTGGCAAAAACCAGAGACAAGTGGAAGGACAGTAGACAGTGCTTGGGGGGTGGAATCACCCCCACTTCCCTGAAGCTTTCCATGGGGGCCTCTGAGGAAGCAACAGACACCATCCCTCGGGATCCCCCATCAAATGGGAGATGCTCTGGCTGGACAGTGTGGCACTACAATGGCATCATACCCAATATGGAGTCACCATCAGGAAATGCCATCGGCTGTTCATCTCCTCATGCAGAGCCAAGTAAGGAGAGCAGAGTGAAAGAGAGAGGCATGGGACAGGGAAAGCAGATGGCTGCCAGCCTGTCCTGCAATGCTGCCCCGCCCAGGCATCCTGGGTGGCTCTCGTCCTGCTGACGGATCTGTCTTGCCCCACAGAAGAGAGATGTTCTTCTCTGCAGTCCTCCACTGAAAAGGTCCGCAAAGACCTCATGGTCAGAGTGCCTGTCACCACGTTCAACCTATGCCAGATGGTGTTTCATCCCGGGTATCGCTCAGCCTCACCTCGGCTGTCCTCCACATGCATGTCGTAAGTGTCTCTCCCGTCCTTCTGCTGCAGGGTGTAGGTTATCCAGCAGCCCTCCGAGTCCCGCTCCTTGCAGGGTGTTCTCTTCAGAGGGGTGAGCTGCAGCGTCACATGGGCGCACTTCACACTACAGTTCTTCTCAAAGGGGCCCTTATTGAATTTCAGGCACTCGGCACAAGAGCTGCAGAGGAGTGGGGTGGAGTGGGTGTTGAGAGGGTGTTAGGGCATGAGGTATGAAATGGCGCAATGATGTACAAGAGCGCACAGGTCTGCCAGGGTGCACCGGTGTGTAGAGATGCATGGTGGTGGAAGGGTGCACTAGTGTGTCAAGGTTTGTGAATGTGAAAATACACGGGTGTGTCAGGATGTCCAGGTGTGTGTGTGTGGGGGTATGCTGGTATGTGAGGATGCATGGCTGGACCAGGCTGTAGAGCTATGCAAGGTGGCATGAATGATTCAGGAAATGCAGGTGTGTCTGGTGCATGGTATGAAAGGAGTATGGGCATCTGCGTACCAGGTAGTCCCAGGTAGCAGGTCTGGGGAGCTCCCAGGACTAAGTGCAATGATGTGAGTGATGGGGGATGCCAGCTGTGTTCCTAAGAGGATCTGGAAGGCAGAATCAGTGTTAATGGAAACCTGGTTCAAGGGCTAAAGGGGCATAGATCCAGACCCCCTATGAAGCCAGGACTCCTGCAGGCATGCAAGGAGGTAGATGGGGGCAGGGACACAGGACCTGCTGCATCCTGCTGAGAACTATGGTGCAGTTGTGTCCCTGGGGGCTCCAGGGTTGTCCAGCAGTGAGACCAATATAGACAGTGGGAACACTCACGTGTAATTGGTGCAGGGCACGGGGCAGCCAGGACATTCCTCACACAGCGGTGGCTGGTAACCTCTGTCACATTTGCATCTGTTGCAGTGACACCGGCCACGGCCGCTGCATTCCACCAAACGTGTATTCAGACAGCCCTCGGTGGACCTCAGGCACTGGCAGGCGGAGCCCTCAAAGCCCTCCTTGCAATTGCATTGGCCACAGGAGCAGGAGCCCCTCACTGGAAAACAACCGAGATCACCAAGACTCACTTCCCTGCAGGTGGCTGGGGACAGGGAGCAATCCTCCGGCCATCCTGTTCCCTAGCCTGATATTGCCTTGCAATATAGCCTCCTCTGCTTCTACCTATCCTTCCTCATATGGCTCCAGAACACCATGGAAAGACAGCTGGGCAAAAACACAGGGACCAGGCATGCCTTCCTGCCCTGCGCCTCTAGCAACATGGCTACCATTTAGCCAGATGGGACCTCCACGTGGTATCTGAAAAGCCCTTGGATCAGGACAGGACTGTCACCTCCATTGCCTTCCCAGGACAAGGCTGACCCTCACGCTGAAACAGATTGGGCAGGGAAGCCTGGCTAGTCTGTCCATCTGTCTGTCCCCAATGTGCCACTTACTATCTCCCGGTACAAATGGACAAGAAGGTTCCCCAGGCTAGCCCTGGCCCCCGACACTTACTTAGACCACCGCAGACTTGGCCATTGTATCTTTCACAGTTGAAATTGTCACACTCGCAGTATTGCCCAAAGATCACTTTGTTGGGGCTGTCGCTGGTGTGGCACACACACTGCCCACAGATGCAGTCCCCCAGCCCTGAACACACGATGGAGCTGTTGTCCTTCCGACAGCGTCCTTCCAGTTCCTGGCTGCTGCGGCCTTGCGTCTGGCACTCACAGTTCTTCCCAATGTAGCCAGAGTCACACCTGGTGTGATGGGGAAGGGGCTTGTGTGCTTAGGTCCTCCCTTGGGATGGAGACACCTCCTGTCCTTCCTGGCCCAGAACTCATCCAAACACCTGTAATGCATGGCACGCCACACCTGCTTCCAAAGGTCTCCTAAGGATATGCCATGTACACCAGTCAAGGATGTCCCTGGGAGCATACAGGTGACTGTCCTATAAGCATGACACATATGGTGGTTTGAAAGAAAATGGTCCCCAAAGGGAGTGGCGCTATTAGGAGGTGTGGCCTTGTTGGAGGAAGTGTGTCACTGTGAAAGGCGGGCTTTGAGCTCTCCTATATGCTCAAGCCATACCCAGCGAGACATACCCCTTCCTGTTGCCTGCAGGTCAAGATGTAGAACTCTCAGCTCCTCCAGCACCATGTCTGCCTGCATGCCACCATATCCCGCCACAATGATAATGGACCAAACCTCTGAAACCATAAGCCACCCTGATTAAATGTGTTCCTTTATAAGAGTTGCCTGGGCTGGAGAGATGGCTCGGTGGTTAAGAGCACTGACTGCTCTTCCAGAGGACCTGAGTTCAATTCCCAGCAACCACATGGCAGCTCACAACTGTCTGTAACTCCAGGATCTAACACCCTCACACAGACATACTATACAGGCAAAACACCAATAAAATAAAATAAAATAAAAAGAGTTGCCGTGGTCACAGTATCTCCTCACAGCACCAGCAACCCTAACTAGGAGAACACCTCTGGCAGGCTCATCTGGGAGCTTCCTGGAGAGTTGCGTTAATGGACAGTCCTAAGAAGCCAGTATCTGACCTTGCTGACCTAGACCTGGAAGGAGGTCTGGTGGGGATATGACAGCATGGTCTCATCACGGAACAGAAGAATGTGGGGACATGATCCATAGCTTAGTGAGACAAGAATGTCAGTAGCCAGCCCTGACACCTCCTGCAGGAGGAAGCTGCAGAATTCGCTGACCAATGGACCAATCCTCCAGCCAAGTTAGCTCAGCTTTGTAGGGAGGCCACCTAGGAGACACTGAGGACCAGAGCAAGGTACAGCTACCCAAACCACCACTGTTCATAGAGTGTCTGGGAAGAGGAATATAATCAGTGTGATCTGAGGTGTGGGATAGAGCACCCCAAAGAGCAGAAACTGGGGAAACAGCTGAGAGAGGATGTCTGGCATCCAGGCTACCAATTACAGCCTCTCTGCTGGGCATACTGCACCCTTCCTTCTGCTTGGAATATCCCAGCCCAATGGCATCCTGAACTGAGGCCTGTGCATATATGTTCACAGGGTGGCTTTAGGATCCAAGCTGCCAGGAGTGGTCACCTGTCCCAGTGGCACTCTAGTGACATGCTGCCAGCCTGATTGCTCAGAGTCTCTGAGGTCAGAGAACTAGGGTACGGGAGTACTTGCAGCCCATCTACCTTCTGGGTGAGCTGGCCATACCCACCTGCAGACACCTATTCATGGGCGGGCATGCTGTGGGATGGCCATGCCCACCTCATCTACAGACACCTTCCCTATGAACTGATGTGCCATGGGCTACATGCACCCTCCTCACCTGCAGATGCCACACTCCATGGTACCCTTGCCTCCACAGAGACCCTGCTCCTGACTCTGGTCCCGGCACCGGCATTCACACTGGGGCATGACCCGCACAGTCACTGTATCAGTGAAGCCCAGGGCCCGGATGACAAAGGACTGCTCCTGGATGCACTCTGAAGCTGTGACCTTTACTTGGAAGGTGACCTATAAGAGAATGGTGGGGTTCAGTTTAGGGCTGTGGGTGGCCAGGATAATAGCCCTGCTCTTGTCCCCTTGCTGAACCGCTCCGGTATCCCAACCAGATACTTGTCCAGCTGTGCATGTCCATCAGCTGCCCCCGGAGGGTGCTACCATTCCATGCCCATCAGTCTACCCAGGGCCACTCTAGAGATTTGCAGGTATTCATTGTGTTGATAGGTGTGAACCAGCAACTGAGACCACATCTGGCACCCTTCCTGTACCCTTTCCCTTTTTCCTGATGCCTCATCTGGCCTCTTCACAGATGTTTAAAGGGAATAGATGTCTCATCTGGCTGCTGGTCACTAGTGGGTTCTTCCCTTGCTTATCCCTGTGATCTTCCTTTTTCTCCTAGCTGTGACCGGGAGTGGGTCACCAAGATCTCCCCAGGTCCCTCTAACATGCTGATGTGGGAACCCTGGGTCTCTCAGCAGGCCAGGCTCACCGGGTTGTTGATCTGCACACCGTCACAGTCCCCTCGAGATTTGCCTATACTTGATGCTCCATTACTGCAGAAGGAGTCGTAGGTGACTTTCAGGGTTTCGGGGAGAGTGGAGTGGTCCAGAAAGACCCTGGAGGAGAGTTTCTGTGGGTAGAGAGCAGCCACATTCAGGGGTGACAGGTTCGGCCATCCCTGCTCCCTTCTGGCCATCTCACTTCTCATACCCCTCTTGCACGCCAGTCGATGATGACACAGACATCGACTGGGAGCTCAGTGATTATTACAGAATGGGACAGCAGGCTGACAGCACCGGCGTGCTCTGAGACAGGCTACTGGCAGGTGATGAGCATAGACGCAGGCCATGAGCCCTGTGAGGACTATCTCCTCACTGTTGAACCCCAGGGTTAGCAGAGCAGGAACGACAGATTGCTGAAGCGATGTGAGAGATGAGACGCAGATGGAAGGAGGCAAACAGGAGGCATCCAGTGAGTGGACAATGATGGCGTCACCCAAGTCATCCCTGTAAAGACAGAGCTAGACATGACTGGGCAGTGATCAGGCATGGAGCCTGCTTGGGGCACCTAGGGCTCAGAAGGCTAGAGAAGGAAACAGGATTCCCCACCCTGGCCCCAGGATTTCACTCTGGTCGGCAACAATGGTGTTGAAGGGTCTCGAACACAGTGTGTACTGCCAGCCTTCAAGACGTTCAGCAAGCGGGATGCAGGCCAGAATGTTTGGGACACCCGTCACTGGGAGTAGATATCTGTTATTTGCTGGGGTCTGGATGGTGTCTGAGCCCTGAGCAGTGTTTGGTGCACATTGGTGTTCACCAGGACACCGAGCCTCTGAGGGAAGAAAACCTGGTGTACTTGGACAGAATGTCCATTGTGAAGGAGGATGATGGCTGAGGTGTCTTGGAGGGTTCACCCAGAATAAGGTTGGGGGATAGCATACAAGAGGCACTCTACCTTAAGGGAGTCTTCACAAGGCCCAAGGCCACTGTGATGATTTCTGGGGTCTCCCCATCATGAGAGGCATCATTCTGCCTTCGCCAGCCATTCATTCCCCATTATTCCATGCTATGGGATGTTCTGTATGTCAAATGTGTTGCTCTGATTGGTTAAAATCAATAAAGTGCTGATTGGCCAGTAGCCAGGCAGGAAGGATAGGGTAGGCGGGACAAGGAGGAGGAGAATTGTGGGAAGTGGAAGGCGGAGAGAGGGACACGGCCAGCCGCTGCCGTGACAAGAAAGAAATAAGGTACTGGTAAGCCATGAGCCATATGGCAAAGTATAGATTAATAGAAATGGGGTTAATTTAAGATAGAAGAAGTAGATAACAAGAAGCTTGCCACGGCCATACAGTTTGTAAACCATGTAAGTTTCTATGTGTTTACTTGGTTGGTTCTGAGAGTCTGGAGGATGAGAGAGATTTGTCCTGACTGTGGGCCAGGCAGGAAAACTCTAGCTACAATTCCATGTCGGCCAGCAGGGAAGAGCCTCAGTAAGAAGGGCCTGCCATTGGTGTTTCAGGGTCTGGTAGAGATCAGCCATGCCACCAAGGACACAAAGATGTGGGAAGGGGCGGGCACATCTCTCCTTACCCTCCCTTCTTTCTCCCTGCCATGCCTGTCCAGAAGCTATGAGGATCCCAGCAGAAACCCCAACCTGACAAGGTGTTCTACCCTGCCAATCATCTGTTGATCCATGGGGGCCAGCTCTGCCGGAGACTCACGTAATAGGCGTTCTTGATGAGCTGCACCACATTGCTGGAATCATCGGACAGTTCCCCCACGGCTGACTTGGGGATGATCTCTGTGAGTTTCTGTGGATGAGAAGATCAAGCTGGCATGTGATGCTACAGGCCCCTCCACAGCCACGAGGCTTGTGATGGATGCCCAGGGCCTCCCATTCTCATGAGATGGCTCACATGACATTGTTCAGTAAGTCCGTGATACGCTGCTGAATGCCAATGACAGATCCTTGGAGCAAACCCTGAGGAGCCAGGCCTGATGCCGCAGCCTGCTGTCACAATCCCTCATCCTAGCTGAAGAGCAGCAAGCCCTTAGGAGCTGGGTCTGGTGTCCCAGGCCTCTTATCCCAGATATTTGGGAGTCTGAGGCAGGGGGATGACAAGTTCAGGGCCCGCCTGGGTTACTCAGCCAGACTGTCTCAGAGGAAAAAGTGGACTGGCCTTGGGACTCAAGTCCCCTGTTGGCAGATTTCTCCCCTCATTACCCTGCTGTCTTCATGCCACTCATAGTGAGAGTTGGGACCTGCTACGACTCTGTGAGGAGCGGACAATCCATAGCCCAGTCACAGACAAGGACATGGGGGAGGTGGGCAGGTGTGAACATTCTGACCGTAAAGTAGCCTCCTGTTTCCAGTGTTCATCCTGACCGTCATTCCTGTGTTGAGATAAACCACCGAGGATGCTCACATCACCCACCCAGAGGATCCCCAGCCTGTCTCTCCTTCTCCCTAATGTCTTTCAAGCTGCTGTGCACTTTTTGGAGTCTAGGAACCTGGCAGCAGGACTGTTCGTGTGGTGGATAGCCCAGCAATCGTGACTCGATTGACCCTTCGATGTGACCTGATTCCCAGTTCTTATTCAGCAGCGCACATTCCACAAAGTCACCTTCCCAGGTACTGTGTGCTTTTCTCCTAATCTGCACACTCTTGCTCAGCCCAACCCTGTTCCCTGCCAATTTGAAGTAGCACGGCTGGCTGTACAGAGCTGTGATACAAGGAAGGTCGTCAGCCTGGGTCCATACGTGCTGGTGTCTATGAGGACAGAGTGGTGGCAGGGACTGCTGAGGAGTTGTGGTCACTCTCCGATGAGGTGGCAGGTACTCTCTGAAGTCACTGGATAGCTGAGCTCAGTGTCCCCGCTGTGGCCCTCCCAGGTGGGCACTGTTGCCTCTCACTGTGGAGGAAGCTGGGTCCCTTCTTTAGACATGTCTGGGGTGGCTGAGATCTAAGGTTCTCTGACCCTGAAGAATAAGTCATCAGACTTTACAAACTGATTATGGCCATCAGCTTCCATGTCTCAGGTCACCTGACTTCATTCTGGCCCCGGACCCTATTCTGAACAGCTCCTGAGAGCACAGATTCTTTTAGGGGAAGAGGAGTGGTACTTTTGCTTTTTTTTTTTTTTTTTAACTGAGGATCGAACCCAGGGCCTTGTGCTTGCAAGGCAAGCGCTCTACCACTGAGCTAAATCCCCAACCCAGTACTTTTGCTTTTAGTCAGTCCCTGATGCCTCACTGCCCAGTAAAGGTCAGTCCACAGGCTGGGCTGCCTACAACTTGCACATTCCAAAGGAAGGTGGCCCTGGGAAGTAGCTCCTGGCAGGTGGGGAGTCAGGGTGGGGGGGGGTGTCATTCTCAGGAGGGGCTGGAGGTCCTGGTCTGCAGAGAGATTAGCGCTGGAAGGGGAGGGGCCCCGGAAGCTCGAGCCCCATCTCTTTCCTGGACTTTGCTCTTTCCCTTTCTTATCTTTACCCCGGCACTGGCAAATCGACTGGAAGTCTAGTGACTTTGCTTAATTCTGTAGGCCTGTCCAGCAAGTAAGTCCCTAAGCCAGGGAGAAGGTTTAGGAGCCTGACAACATCTGAGAATCTTGCCTGTGTGAACACATCCTTGAAGGATTTTACCTCACTTCCTCAGCTGCCTTTTCTTTTTTTTTTTCTTTTTCTTTTTGTTTTTGTTTTTTTTCAGACATGGTTTCTAGACCAGTCTGGTCTCTCGAACTCACAGAGATCTGCCTGCCTCTGCCTCCCGAGCACTGGGATTAAAGGCGTGCGCCACCACCGCCCAGCTGCCTTTTCAAAACAGGACACACACACGGAAATAACAACCACAGCAGGAACACAGGATGAGCCTCAAGCAGCATTTTAAGAGGCTACAGGGAAACACCCCGACGATCAGAAATACTGTCTAGCGCTTTCTGCTCTGACACCATTGGATCCAATTACTTCCACTTCCGATGGATGGAAGTGCCATTCCTACTATATGAACTGAAGGGTCCAAAGGTCTCCTGATTACAAGAGTGGAATTTGGCCTTCCTCTAGAGGCCACCAGAGAGGGCTCTCTGGATGCAAAGCCTTGGAGTCATCACGCCTGACTCTACAAGGAGCAAGGGTGGCTGCCTTCCTCCCCAGAAGGATGGACAATTGTTTCAAAACCAAAGTCAGCCCCAAGATCCTGTTTGCTTTGATTTTGGCTTCTGCTTGTTGAGGTGTTTTGGGGGAGGCTTTTTGCTAACCAACACGTGAAGGAAGGAGGTGTTCCCCGTGGGCAGAATGGAGGTCTCCTCAGGTGGTAGCAACATGTGAATTTGGCTCCATCCAAATGCTCGTTACTCAAAGGGGCTTCTCCTTGAGTTAAAGAAGGGAGAGGGGAGAAGAGAGAAGCAGTTCCAGACTGCTCTGTTTCAGAAGAAACAAAATTTTGAGCAAGCAGCACTGTGAATTTCAAGACGTGGACACTGGATAGCCCAGTGGCAGCCTCAACTTCCTCCACCAGGAAGCTCACACCCAGAAAACTGTGGCCAGTGGCCAGGCTGGCCACCCACAGGCCAGCCTGAAAAGCAGAACTGAGGCAATATTGGGCAGGACCTGGCTTGTCATATCTGAGATGGCCTGTCGCTCACATTGCACAAAGCTCTGCTTACCTCATAGGTTTTCACCATCTTCTTTGTCACCGCAAAGATAGGCTGAATGTTGCTCTCGGCAAGTTTGTGGGCCAGCTGGCCCACCGATGGGTAGTCCTGGAGAAAGGAGACATCTTGTCAGACAAGTCTTCCAGGACACCTTAGGGAAGCAAGCGTCCATGCTGATAAGGCATGGACCTTGCTTGGGGCGGGCCTCACTTGGTGTAGGTTTACACGCATGTGACGAGATTGACAGGAAACCAGCTACTGTGAAATATATGAAGAGAACACTGACAATCATGATGGTTCTCTTGGTCAATGCCAGGTAAAGAAAGCTACTGTGAGATACCACTCTGGGTGCTAAGCCAGTCAGAGTGCAAGCAGCATCCCGAGGAGCTGGTGTGTAAGCACCAAGAAAGTGCCTGGGGTTCCACTAAGGCTAGGTTCTAGGCTCCACCTCTCACTACCACGATGTTATAGGAAATGGGTATGACAGTCAACATTTGGGGGTGGCAAATGGACATGGTCAGGACCTCAGATTCTATCAGCCAACAACTCCAAATCAGTGGTTTTCAGGTGGTCCCTGCAGTATGGGGCTTCAGAACTCCTTCGTGGTTCCTTTGGAAAGGCAATGAGTGTCCAAGGATGGGACCTGGAGCTTTGAGAGGATCATTACGTGGAGCAAGCATGCATAGAAGCAGTGAGATGGATTAGGTGGTTGGGTGGGGCTGTGTCAGGGCCTCTGCCATGGGGACTAGGGCCAGGGATGCCTTGTAGGCAGATGTGGGTGTCAGAAATTTTATGTTATTACCAGGAATCTTATGTTATTCCGGGAACTCCTCTGTGATTTGTTATTGTATTAAGAGGAGTCTGGGTTCTGTTGGGGTGACCTAGGCATGTGACCCTGCTCTCATCCTGTCCTCTTGCCCTTCCTGAGTGGCCTTTAACCAGTCTTAGTACCGGGATGTGCCAAGGCAGGCAGAGAGTACTCACAAACTCATTGCTCCTCTTGTACAAGTTATCTTCCAGGTGGCAGTGGCCATCATTGGGCGTCAGGATGGCACCAAGCTTTCCATCACCAGCAAAGTGGAAGCCATCATCTGTGGCAAACACCAGCAGCCTTGTGACATTGCGCCAGCCAATTTCCTCCTAGGAAGAATACAGCCAGAGGTTACGTTACCTGCCTTGGTTTCCCTACTGGGTGAGAGAGACAGAGAGAGAGAGAGAGAGAGAGAGAGAGAGAGAGAGAGAGAGAGAGAGAGAGAGAGAGAGAGAGAGAGAGAGAGCCCACTCAGTGCCTAAGCCAACAGCTCTCAGCATGCCCTGCAGGAGTGTGAGGTGAGAACTGAAAGAAGAGATATCTTCTTCAGACCTGGAACTAGATTCCAATGACAATTGTGAAGGAGAAAAAGTATGCAGACACCTCCCAACCATTAAAGAGGGGACCAGGGGATGTCCATAGGGGAGCTGAGTGCCTGGAACAATTGAAGGAGCACACACTTGCAGCATCCAGATTTTGTACGATGGTCCAACACACACGTAGAATGTGTGTGCCCACAATGTGAGCCCAACAAAGCTGAGGAACTGAGAGCCAGACTCAGGTGGTGACTGGCTTGCTGCGGTGATGACATTATACACGTAATCCAGAACTGACAGCAGGGATGTGGATGAGGAGACATAACAGCTAAGGACAGTCCTCACACTGAAGACCCGCTGCCGGGCAGACTGGTGCACAAGAGAGCTATGAGGGTTATCAGCTAATGCTGAGACGAATTTTTCAGTTACGTGACCGCTCTTATTTGGCTCTCTGATCTGGGAGGCTGGAAGGGGCCTGGGCCGTGGAGGCTGCTCTTTTAAGACCCAACATGGGGCTGAATAGGGTGAGTCCCTGAACAGTACCACCAATCAGTGCCAAGTGACCCCACAGCACTGGTGGAGCTCCTGAGTTTGAGGAAATTGGGAGATCTGAAGAGGGACAGTGGCCTCACCGGGCATGCAGCAACTTGCATCATGGCATCCAGTCCACCCTCAGGGGCATCCAGGTTTCCAGAAATCAGTTGTTTGCCGACCTCTGTCTGAAACTGGTTGGAGTTGTCGGTTAGCTTGAGCACATGCCGGAAGGCAAATGGGGGCTGGCAGGCCTTCTCCTTGTTGGGACATGGGTTCTTCAGCTTCTCAGGATGTGTGTTGACAAAAGGCAGCACTGTCTTGTCCACGAAGGACCCAAAGCCTGAGGGGTACATGGCGTGAGGCGGGGGACAGGGAGCAGAGGCAGAAAGCAGGACTCCACAAAGGACAATGCACCTCTCAGTAGGGTAAGGGCCGAGCCTCAGTTTCCCAAGTAAGGAAGAAAGCAAGATGATGGTTGTGAGAGCATGTGTGGCTGAGCGTGCTGTACAAGCATGTGTGTAGTCATGTGCAGGTGAGTATATGTGAGATCATGTACAAACATGAGTGTGTGTGACAGAGAATGTATGGGTATTCGGTCATGTACATGTGTGATTATGAGTGTTTGCATGTGAGTACATGTATGTATGTATGGGTGTGGTCTTGTGTATACAGGCATGTAGGCACACATATGTGATGGCATGTACATAAACATGCAAGTGTATTTGTGTATGGGATCCTGGACGTGTGTGAGCATGAGTATATGAGCACACAAAACTATATGAGCTTGTATCCTGTTTTCGAGTATGCACATGGGCATCCTCACACATAGACAATGAGGCAAAGTGCTGTTCAGGCATGAGTAGGGCACCTTGTTCCCTTGTCCTATGAGCTTGGTGAACATGCTGGTGTTGGTCACTGCTGCAACCTTCACCCTGTGACCCTTGTCCTGAGACTTGCCCGGTAGTTTGCTCCCACAACTATATTAATGGTATTTGGTTACTGTAAGATAGATACACTTTTTAGTAATTAGCACTGCAGGGTTGTTGTCTTTTAAACATCAAAATATAAAGAAGAGGGAGAGAAAGGTTGGAGGAGTCTACAGGTCTTAGCAGCCCATGGCCAGGTGTGGCCCATGGTAGCGATGCAGGGCTGACTCCGGCCCCATAAACACTGCACATGTAGCTCCCCAGCCTCTGCTTCTGAGGGGCTGTGTGGATGGAGGTGTGTGGTGGCAGGGAGTTGCCAAGGTTGACGTGCATGAATGCACTGCGGACCTCACCGATGCGGCCGGACTCAGTGATCTCATTGAGGGCCCGCAGCAGGTCACCGCCCAGCTTCTTGACATTGTTGAGGTCGTCCAGCATGGAGTAGGACAGGTCCATGAGGTAGTACAGATCAATGGGATAGCCCTTTGCCCGCCGGAAAGTCACGTTGAACGCAGCTGCCTGCCCTGTCAGAGGAGAGCAGGGGACACTTGAGCCTGGCTGCAGTCTGGCAGCCCTCACCCGGTCCCCAAATTCCTAGTGCCTCCCTGTTTCCCATGACCTGGCAGGACACAGGGCAGGCAGATTTGGATTCAGGTAAGTGGCTCACTCCAAGTACAAGAATACCTGCATGGTGGGGAGTATGTGCCGTGCAAATTCATGGGTTGGAAGCCCAGCCATCCAGACTGTGGTGCTAGAAGTAATGAGTCAGGCCAGAAGGGTGGAACCCAACCAACCCAAGGGATTAACATTTTCACAGAGGGCCCAGAGAATCACCCCTGTCTTCCCACTAGGAGGGACTGACTGTACCTGTCCCAACTTGGGCTTCCTGGCTCAGGTAAGCCAGCATGCCAGAACTGCCCTCCAGTCAGGGGTCAACAGGACCAGGTCAGGGGCAGAGGTCCCAGAGCAGAAGGGCTTGTGTCAGCTCACAGGACATCAAGGGACAAGCTCTGTCCTCTGCTGTCCCCAGGACAAGCTCTCAGATCCACCCCTCTGTCTCCCTCTGCCTCCCTCCACTCACGCTGTCCACCCTTCTCTGTCCTGACAACCTGCCCCTCACACACCAACTAGACCCTGCACTGCTAAGTCTGGGCACAAAGGAAAACCACCTGGGAAGAGTCCCACTGAGGGGCTGTGGAGATGTGATTGGCCCGTGGGCACATCTGTGGGGAATTGTGTTGGACTGCCTACATTGATGTGAGGAGACCCAGCCTGAGAGTGGGTGGCAAAATTCCCCTCATCGGGGCCCTGGTCTGGTTATAAGAGGAAGTGAGCCAAGCACCAAACATTCAGTCACTTCTCTCCGTGCTTGGCTGTGGATGTGATGTGAGCAGCTGCCTCAAGTTCCTGCCGCCTAGACTTTTCCCTGAAATGATGAACGGTAACCTGGACATTGTGAGCTGAAAACAACCCTTTTCCCCACTAAGTTGCTTTGAGTCAGGGTATTTTATCACAGCCACAGAAAGGAAACCAGTATGATCCTCCAGGTTTCTGCTCTGCCCACTCAGCTGCTTGCAGGGTTAGCTGCTGGTTCCCCTTCTAACTGTGGCTACAGCTCCATGGAGCCTGCCCACAGCATGTCTGTTGTCCCATGCATGCTCACCTCACTGCATCTGACCCAGTGGAGCATGGCTGGGGCAAGCCTGGTTTAAAGAGTTATGCATCCTGGGCAACAGGGCTTGCCAGGGTGCTCACGCTGCCAAGAGTGCCTGAGTCTTCTGAGAGTGGAAATGAACGGTGATTTCTAAACTGTTCGCTTCCCCTTTTCAGAAAGGCACAGAATGCACTGCTAAGAGAGTCCAGACAGCCAGTGCAGACAGTGGGGTTGACAGAATCCACCCAGGGCAGAGCTCAGACTTCGAAATAACTTTTTTTCTTTTTTGGTGGAGCTGAGGATCGAACCCAGGGCCTTGTGCTTGCTAGGCAAGCACTCTACGACTGAGTTAAATCCCCAACCCTTCGAAATAACTTTTTAAAAAATTACAGTTATCTGTTTGTTTGGTTTTTTTCCCCCAAGATAAGTTTACTCCGTGCAGTGTTGGTACCTGTCCTGGATCTCGCACTGTAGACCAGGCTGGCCTCGAATTCACAGAAATCCACCTGGCTCTGCCTCCTGGGCACTGGGACTAAAGGCGTGCTCCACCGCCACCCATACAGTTATGTGTTTGTTTATGGGATGGTGGCTTGTACACACCACATCATGTCAGATAATGACTTGTACCCGCTGGTTTTCTCTTTTCACCCTTTGGATCCTATAGGAAGTTGAACTCAGGTCACCAGGCTCGGTGGCAACACTTTCACCCACTGAGCCCTTTCACTGGTCCCGGAGCTCAGACTTGGATGGTGAGAAGTTCATCACCCGGCCCACTTCACTATCCAACCCAGAGACACACACCCTCGGTTAGCCCTGATCGGCAGCCCAGGCTGAGTTCCTAGATGCACCGTGTACCCGGCCCATTCCAGTCGAGTCCAAACCCACCTGGTCGCAAGTAAAGCGTCACCTTCTGTGGGAATAGCTGCTTCTGTTCCCCTGGCTGGTCATACTGGGCTTCAGCAAGGCTACTGGGTTCCATGATGTCATCGGCCGGACAACCCTTCAGCAGCAGTTGTGCCCGCGTGTCACAGCGCAAGGAGTCAGGCTCCCCTCGCCCAGTGAAGTTCTAGAGGAGGGGTCAGGCAGGAGGCACAGTGCTGAGACAGTGGGATCCAGCCCCGTTTCCTCCTTACCTGCCTTTGAAACTTCAGTTAGATACCCCTGTGGGCTGGGGACAGTCATCTAGGGAAAACCAGACTCGCAGACAGCCTAGGTCTCCCTGACAGCTCCAAGTCTCCCTGAGAGCTCCGGGTCACCAGAAGCATAGACTATTGACTTTTCTCTATCGTTTGGGCACTAACTCCATCAGCAAAGACGTGGGGTTCTCTACCCTAGTCCAAAATGCTGATCAGCAGCCCCAAGCTCAAATGCTGGCCAGAACCCTCCAGCCCTTCCTCAGCAGGACCTTTGCCCAGGGAGCTGCTGTCTCCCAAGGGAATGCAGGTGGTCTCTTTGAACCAATGGGACAGCCCTTGCTGAGACTCAGGGCAGAGCTCAGGGTCAAGTTTCTCCCAGTTCATAGGGAAATGGGTTGGTGAGGGGAGTGGAGAGCCTGGGGCCACTTCATCTTGACCAATGTGTCCCTTAAAAGCCCCCTGGATTTGACATGGAGGTATTTGGTTGTTCTTAGTCCTGAACTGGAGCCTGTTGCATCCAAAGTAGGTCTGGCTCAGCTGCAAAGTACCAAAACGTGCAGGGACTGTCTGTTTACCCACAGACAGTAAAGTCAGAAGACCAGCTCAGAAGTGCAGTAGACACCACCTCCCGAGGGCCTCTGCTCTGTCTTTCTTTCAGAGCCACATCTTAAGTCCTCAAGAAACACAGACCATCAGCAGGACTAGAGAGAAGAGAAGCCAATGTGTAATCCACATAGGATAAGTGGCCCGACCATTCATTTCAGATGAGTAAAATGGCCCAAGAGGAAGAGAGGAAAGCCAGTCCATCCGAGAACGGCTTGTCCAGGGCTGCCACCCCAGCCCTCAGTCACAGGATAGTGGCTATAACACCAGGCCTCTCTGTTCTGGAGCTTTGCCTATGACATGATTGCTGGAGACAGAAGCCTTATGGGATGGAGAAAGTGAGGAAAGCTGCAGGGAATGCTGGGAGCCACTTCTCATGAAGGCCCAGGAGTCTTCTCTAACTCTAACTCTTGGGCCAGGAGAGGGGAGGCCAGAGTAAAGTTAGCACAGCTGCTCAGGCCAGAGTATGAAAGTTCTCAGAACAAGACAAAAATGACAAAAAGGAAAAAGTCATATGAATGACACCCAGAGACGCTTAGAGGGGCCCAGTGGCCTGACGCGGACAAGTTGAACATCAAATTGGGAAAACAATAGTCATAAATTATGAACAGAATAAAGACCTGCAGATCCATCAGTGGATTGGGGCTGGGGAAAGTGGAAGAGAGAACCATTTTACACCCACTACAGTGGTAACAGAGCTTGCCTGAGTCTCCAGTGGACAGACTGCAAGGTCACAGACTTAGTTTAGTGGGGACAGAATCCTAGCAACCTGATAGCACCTCCCAGATGAGCCTGTCACTCACTGTGAGGAGACACAGGAAGTGAGGAGGAACCTGGCAGGTGCCACCTCAGCAAACATCATTAGTGCAGGGACCAAGGCCATTGTGAGGGCACCACATGTGCCTCATGCAGGGCACAAAGGATGAATCACTGTCTGGTGTCCCCCGGTGTACACTGGAGTTGAATCAGAGGACATGCTTGGCTGGAGGTGCCAAGGGACATTCTACACTGGTGGTTCCACTCATCCTAAAATAACAAGGATGTGAAGATGGAGAAAGCTGGGAACGTTCTGCATATAAGGGAAGTAAAATGACATCCTGTGTGTCCTCAGATTACAACAGCGAGGAAAAAATATGAAAATTTGGCAAGATTTGCCTACGGTCTGCCGGTCTGCCCGTTGGGTTGATAGTAAATCTCCTGAGTTTGACAACAGAATCAAATATGGACGTGCACACATGATGGTTAGTGTTGATTATCAACCGGACAGGATCTGGAATCTTCCCACAGGCAAGGCTCCAGGCACACTGTGAGGGGCTGTGTTGACTAGGCTCTTTGAAGTGGGAAGACCTGCCCAGTGTGGGTGGCACTATTCCGTGGGTTTGGGTCCTGGACCCAAAGAAATGAGGAAGGAAGTTGAACATGGACATTCATCACTCTGCTTCCTGACTGGATATGATGTGACTAGCTCCCTCCCCCCCCCCCCCCCCCCCCCCCCCCCGACACACACACCCACCGCCATGACTTCCCCACCATGACAGACTGTAATCTCTACCTGTGAGCTAAAACAAAGCCTTCCTTTCTTAAGTGGCTTTTGTCAGGGTGGTTTTTTTTTTTACGGCAGAAGAGTAACTAAGACGGTCAATTTTTATAAAAACACTCAGTGGTTTGGATACCCGAGTCACCTCATTCTTAAAGACCTATGAAGGAAGAAGGGGCTGCCGCTGTAGCTTTCCCCAGAAAGGATCAGGTGACTGAGGGACCCCAGGAGAAGGGTATGATAAAGGTTTAGTCCCATGGGAGGAGCCCCCATAGGACGGGGCCAGCTGTACTGAGGGACTGTCATTCAGGATGAGAAGTGTCCGCCATGCCTAACTGTGGGCCTTCACCTCCTTCTGCTCTTGATTCATATTGTGAAGTTAGACTGTCCCTCCTTATGTACCTGGTGGGGGTCAACTTGGGTTACCATGGTACATTCATCTCCCTTCTAGAAGCTTCTCTACTGAGCCATTCCTGCTATGTCCTAAGGAGATCATCCTAGTGTCTTTGGCTTCAGAGACGTAGAGATCCCGACCCAGGAAGATGGAAAAGGCAGCTTAGACTCTGTCAGGTGACCCACGCAGCTCTTACCAGCTTCTGGCACCACGCGCAGCCAGGCCCCGACTGGATACAGTCCCGACAATTGTTGACTTTGTACTTGGTGCACTCCTGGGACATGGCTGGGGAGACAGACAGGCTGGATGAGGGCCCTGCACCCAGGCTGGCTGCCCTCAAGAGTAAGTGGGGGTGGGCAAAGGTAGACGAGGCTCTGGGGAGGGGGCAGGCTACAGCCTTATGTGGTCTGCGAAGGGCCCTGAGTCACCCCAATGGGATTCAGAGCAGCACTCTGGAGGACCCAAACCATCCATGCCTGAGATTTACTCCTAGAGGGTAGTCCTTCTTCAGCCACTTGGAAATTTATGCCCAAGGCGACATGAAGTGGGCCTGCTGTGTGGGAATGTCATGTGTAGGGACAACTCCACAGAACTCACCCAATCCCAGGAAGAGCAGCCCGGCTAGAGCAAGCAGCAGTGAGTGTGGGCCCAGCATGTCCTGTGGAGAGAAAGGATAGGTGACTTCAGGCTGATCACCCGAGGACTTCCTTCTTACTGGTCTCCTGTTCTGCTGCCTCAGGGTATGAGAACCAGGCAGGGTCAGTACAGCTATCACTCAAAGTCCACAGGGGAAGAGACCACTCAGCTACCACTGGGAAGGATGTGGGGGCCTGAATATTGGCTCAGGTGGCCAGGTACCTAGAAGAGCAGCCAGCCAGCCAGCCTCTGTGGGGACACCACAGTCATGCATACACATGTGTGTGCACATATGTACCTGCACACGTATACACACACACACACACACACACACACACACACACACACACACCACGGGGGAGGGAGGGAGGAGGAGGAGAAGAAGAGAGAGATGCATGCCACACAGGCAGCCCCATCCCCACCCACAAGTGCAGTGGCTCATACAGCCCAGGGCAGGGCTGTAACATCTGTGTACTCCAAGTGAGCTTGGACCACAGACCTAGTTGGCCCAGACAGCAAAACTGGGCCCAGGTAGAGCCATGGACATGGAGTACTTGTGGGGCAGGACTGAACTGGCTCACAGGGAGAGACTGCCTGTCTCTGGTTGTCTCAGACACTCCTTGGAGCCTTGATTCTATTCTTGGCCTGGAGGAGCCAGAGCTGGGGACCCTATTGGAATCTCTGTCCCAGGCAGGTGAGAATAGGTTTCACAGAGCTCATCCACAGCCTGGACTACCCTACTGCTGGCCACCTGCTGCCATGTTTCCAGAACCACAGCACGCTGTCCTGCTTATAATCAATGGCACTAATGGCCTTGAAATACTAGAGGGCTAGCTGGGGACTTGGCATCCTGAGAGCCTGGGATATGACTTCCTTCCTTACAGCTGGGCACTGGCAGGACTGTCATTATCCTAGAACCTAACTGCCACCCTCATTCCCCTAGAAGTACCCAGAGAGGTCAGGACTCAGCCTGTGGGACCTATGGTGTTCTGAGTACAGTGGCCCCTGGGTCTGACTTCCTAAGACATGAGAATCTGTGGCAGGCAATCTGGAAGAGATGCATGCACCAGGACTCAGGCTGTCAGAAACAAAAATCAACATGTCTCCCTAAGCCATGACCAGCTCCTCTACGGGGCAAGGCTAAAGCCACTGAGGTGTCGCAGTGAGGGTGGGGGCAGAGTTGCCAGGTCAGTGCTTTGAAGAAGGCTCTTAGTGTCTTGTATGGCCTCAGAGTACTGGGTACACCAGCTTGTGGACCTTGATATCACCATTGCTCCCTGAAGCCCGGCATCCATGCTGAGATCTGTGGTAGTTATGAAACCCTCTCGGGCCACCCCATTTGGGGGGCCCTGTGGGTACAGGCCCCATGTGGCCCCATTTCTGACCCTTCTAAAAGTGACCTGTGATCTCAGAAAGATTATCTTCAGGGCCCAGAGTTGTTCAATGAAGCCCGCTCCTCCCCACTCAAGGAAAGCAAGACTTTCGCCCTGGCTTTCTGAGTTTAGCAGACTATGTAGCAAGGCAGGGAAGGGACTCCAAGCTACATGGGATCCATCCCAGCTCTGAATGTTTCTGTATCTCCCGGTCCCGGGGCACCCAGCTCAAGCCAAGGCATCTGTATCTGTTCTTGCTTTTGCACCCTCAACCCTGAGTTCCCTGAACATTGCTAGGGGCGACACATATGTGTCTACCAACTCTCTTAGCTAACCTGGGGCCTGGCAAGTGTCCCTGGGATCTGCATACTGCAATTGAGTCAGCCTTGGGAAAGTCCCCTTTCTGAGGCCATGGCTGCTATGGGTGGAGAGTGGGGAGAGTCCTTCCAGGGTATAGGCATGATGCTTTGGGGAGAGGCCCCCACAGATATCACCCCCAGACAGCCACGGCAGTCTGTATTCAAACTTAGTTCTCCAAATGGGGGAAACGGAAGCTCAAAGCAGGAGCAGGATACAGGGCTGAGTGTCTCATTATACCTATGTGTATGCATGTGCACACACACACACACACACACACACACACACACATACATACACACACGCACACACACTAAGTTGTTATAACTATAACTTGGTTATAGGACCAACCCACAGACCACACTGCCCTGCCCTGACCTTGGACACAGGAAGTGGGTGGTAGCCAGGGCAGCCACCTCTTGCTCTTTGTTCCAGATGCAGAACTGAGAGCTGTTGAGAGGAGCCATCTCCACCTGAGTCCCTGATGCCCCACAGAGAACTCCAGACAGCCACAGTGGTGTGAGCTTGGAAGGTAGCTGGACGTAGGCCAAGCTCTGAAAGGTGAACAGAGCCTGGGACTGGGCTCCTGCCTGCCTCTGTGTGGGTATCAGCACAGGGTATAAGCTAGCCCTGCCTGGCTAGCTCACTGGTCCTTAATGAGAGCAGCACCTTAGAAACCTGAAAGAGCAAAGCCTGTCTAGTTCTTTCTGCCTCAGTTTCCTTTGTAGAACTGGGGCAGATCGTGGGTGTTGAGGGCTAGGCCTGTCCAAGGCTTTTCCTGAGGCCCTGATGTACGGAGAAGAAACACAGCTCCCTGTTAAAACCTAGACTATGTGTAGCAAGGCTGGTAATGGTCTGGGGCCAGGGCCTGGAGGAAGCTGTGGCTTCATCCTAAGAATTCAACTGTCCCACCTCCTAAGGGGCTGTGGTTATTATCCCCAAGGCCATCTGTGTGCTCAGTCTCCGACATCCTGGAAATAGTCCATGTTCCCCTTGCTTGATTCGCTTCTCATGTCTTAGTCCTATTATATGATAGTTTGTTTTATTGGCTGCACCGTCCCTCTTCTCCCCTAAAAACTGGATATAAGATACTGTACTTCTTAATATACTTACTTGACATAAGTCATCAGCTTGTGCAAGACCTCCTGACCCCAGCTTCCCTCCTTTGTTATCTTCTCATCCCCTAGGCCTCCCTTCCCAGGACCCGGTCCCCGAAGAACAATCAGCTGGCACAGGTCATGGGGGGCCTGCCCTTGGAAAGACAGGTGTGAGCGTTGATTCTCAGTGTGTGATACTTTTAGTGCCTAGCACGGCTGGTCCCTCCACTCAATCTGGCAGCCAGCAAATGGGGAGGCCCCGGTCACTGTAGCTGCCAGCCCCCTGGCACTGTACCACCAGTCCAGGCAGGACAAGAGTAAAAAGAGCCTGGATGTGGAAGACCTCCCCATGGTTAGCTAAGAGCTCTGGGGAGGCCTCTTCCAGCAACTGACCTTCACTGGAGCGCCTTAGATCTTCGGGCAGGTACCCTCACCAAGTCATGAGGAGCAACCTTATGCAGAGGCCTCCTGAGAAAGCCCTACCCCACTTAGCTGTTAGAACTCTGCATCAGAGCCACCCTCAATCTCCACCCTCTGCTAGGCAAGTGCTAGCCCAGCCCAGGAAGTGGTGAGGAAGGGCAGGCATTGGGGACGATGGGATCACAGGAAGAAGTGAATAAAGCGCTTGCTTCGTGGTGTTTGCACCTGGGGCCTGGGATAGGAATGTATCCTCATGAAGAATGAAATGTAGAAAAGAGGAAACAAGAAGCAAAAGACCATTTGGGCAGGGTGTGGGGACCTGTAACTATAATCCTAGCACTTGGAAGGAGAAGGCGAGAGGACCAGGAGTTCAAAGTCATCCTCAGGCGTTCAAAGTCATCCTCAGCTATATAGTGAGTTTAAAGACAACTGAAGGTGCATGAAACTCTGTCCAAAAAAAAAAAGTGGAAGGTGAGGTAAGAGAGCCAGCAGGGGTGAGGCGGGGGTGAGTCTTACAAGAGGCTAGTGGTGGGTGGCTTCCTGTCCTGAGTCAGAGCACATGAGGCCCCTGACTGAGAGCAATGCGGGGAATCTAGCAGCTGAAGACTGGCAGGGTAGTTTGGAGGGAGAGTAGATGGAGTCCCAGGACTGCCCTTGTCTGAACAAAACAAAAATAAAGGCGTGTGATGATCAGAGATGATCCCAACCCAGCCTTGAACTTCGTCGTCAAAGCCCAGTGTCAAGATGGAGTCACTTCTGCCTTTACGTGCTCCCAAGAGAACCAGGGGCAGATGGACTCAGGGTACTGACAGAGGGTTCTGGGATCCTGGGTTCTGGGGTCCCGGGCAGAAGACAAGGGACCAGTAGAAACAGAGGGAGCGGCTGGCTTGAGGACAGTGGTCTAGGATGCAGAGCTCTGGGCAAACACAGGGAACAAGGGGTGTTCTCGCTCTCTTTTTTTTCCTGTGATAAAACACTTTGACCACAGGCAAGTTAGGGGAGGAAAGGGTTTCTCTCAGCTTGTAGGTCACAGTCGCCAATGAGGGAAGTCAGGGCAGGAACTCAAGCAGGAACTTGAAGCAGAAATGATTGGAGGAACCATTTGTTTAGTGGCTCACCCTCCCACAGGTTTCCACAGAGAATGGTGCTGCCCACGGTGGTCTGGGCCCTCCTACATCAATTAATCGTCAAGACATTTCCCCACAAACATACCCACAGGACAATCTGATCCAGGAAGTTTCTTAACTGACTTAATGCTGTGTAAAAGTGACAAAGGGGCTAATTAGGACAAAGGGCCACAGGAACAGATGGAGTAGCTGGGTTCCAGAATACTGCATCCAGGGTCCTAGAGCTCCAGGCAGCTTTGGAACCAAAGGCCAAAGGGTCAGAGGGAGCATTGATTGTGGAGGAGACTGATCCTACAGACTCTCAAAAAAACCCCAGAACCTGCAAAGGAAATTTCGTAAGTGACTGAGAGACATGGTCACATGATGTTTACTACTGATGGAGTCTAGAGCTACCGAGAGCTGCAGTGACTGGCCAACTACAATTAAATCAAACTCACTTCTAAAGCTATTTAAGAACACTACAATAAGCTGGGCATAGTGGAACAAGCTTTGAATTCCAGGATTTAGGGGGCAGAAGTAGGTGGATCTCTGCAAGTTCCAGACCACCCTGTTCTACATACTGAGTTCCAGGACAGCCAGAGCTACATAGTGAGACCCTATCTCAAATAATAAATAAATAAATAAATAAATACATACATACATACATACATACATACATACATACATACATACATACATACATACATGAATGAATAAATGAATAAATAATCTGAATGAATGAATAATTAAATAACACTTCAATAAAAGTTCGCAAGTCAGCGGGAAACTCCGAGCATCCTTCCAGGCATGTTAGTACAGGAGAGGCCTCCTGCTGTAAAGTTTCCTAACAGAATCTGAGAAGTTAATGGTAAAAGGTGAGCATCTTCGAGGAGCATGGACCACGAACAGGTCATGAACAGGCAGAACACAGACACCGAGGGGCCTGGGATACCCATCAAAACATGGGCATTCCTGGAGTCCATTTCCAATGGAAGATGGCTTTACCATTTTAACACTCATGTCTCCCGTCCCGTGGAATCTGATGCAGCAGCAGCATGGTTTGGACAGCTGCTGGGCAACTCATTCTCATAGCGAAAGTGAACAGATGGGAAAAAGGGAAAGCCATGGACTGAAATGTCCTGTGGGTAGCATCACATTCCTCCATGTGCTGTCTACATTTTCCAACTTTGTATAGTAATTGTGCACAGTGACATCCTAAAAGCTCTGGCAGACGCACCATATGAAATTGCTTCTCAAGATCCCAAAAGCTAGGGGGCTGGAGAGATGGCTCAGCGGTTAAGAGCACTGGCTGTTCTTCCAGAGGACCCAGGTTCAATTCCCAGCTCCCACATGGCGGCTAACAACTGTCTGTAACTCCAGTTCCCTGGGATCTGACATCTTCACACCAATGCACATTAAATAAAGTTAAATAAATTATTTAAAAGAAAAAAAAAATCCCAAAACTATCGGTGTTTCTGTCCCTCCTGGAAACCTTCCCGGGGAGGGGGTGGGGAGTTCTATCGTGACAGTGGGAAGAACGGAAACAGTGACCTCACACTGGTGTGGGAACCTGCTCATCAATCCTTCCTTTTCCATTACCCCACTGGTTCATTTACTCAGTCACTCATCCGGCAAGTACGATTTGCTGTTCTCCTCTGGAACATGAACTGGGGCATCTGGGCTGTTCTTGGACATTCTTGGACTTCGTCTTTCCTGTATCTTACAGTACCTGCCCGGCCCCACAACCTCCACCTAGTGTCTGAATGTTCCAGAGCTCCCACCACTCCAAACGGCATCACAGGACACAGTTGATGGCTTTCCCTGGGGTTGAGCCTGAGCATCCTTAGACCCTGAAGGTCAGAGAGATCCCTGCCCACTGCTCAGACAAGAGGTCTCTGTTTCCAGAAGCTTCCAGAGTAGCAGCATTGGGGGCCTCGAAGTCCCTGCGTTTCTCACTGGCCAGATTTGAGCATCACAGAGACCTGGCATGCCCATGTCCACACCTCTTGCCCACAGGCCATGACCTGTTGTAATGAATCATTGGTAGGGCCAGCTCCTGGAAGTGGACAGTTGTTCTCTAGAAACAGTAATGGATATCACACTACTCACAGTATCCCCACTGGCAGGTGGGTTAGCCTTTGTCTCTGTTAGCCTATGCCTGACCTCAGTCTGTGGGTTTGCTCTGAGAGTCTCATACACCTAGGGCACATAGCCAGGTACAGCTGCAGGTGGAGAGCACATCAGCCCCACCCTAGAGCATCCTAGACATAGGCCTAACTTCACAGGGCTACAGACAGGCCACTCCATTTCCTCCCTTCTTGATGAAAGCAAAGGATCCTGCAAGGGTGACCTTCAAGTGTCTATGTGGCTGAGCTACACTGATTCCAGCACGGGGCTGGTTTGCTGGGGAGGCATTTTTCTGAGATTAACCTCTATGTCAACAGACTCAACAAAGTAGATTTTCCTCCACAGGGCAGTAGGCCTCATCCTTTCAGCTGAAGGGCCTGCCTTGTGTTGGTTCATTTCTGTGGAGAACCCTGAGTCCTCTAGACCCTGAATAATTAAAGCCCAGCTTTCAGGGAGCTCCTGGGGTGATGCTGTAAAACAGCATTGTGGCTAGGCAGTGGTGGTGCACACTTTTAATCCCAGCACTTAGAAGAAGGCAGAGGCAGGTGGATCTCTGTGAGTTCGAGGCCAGCCTGGTTTACAAAGCAAGTTCCAGGACAGCCAGGATTATTACACAGAGAAATCCTGTCACAGGAAACAAAATAAAACAAACAAACAGAAAACGGCGTTGTGAGGCTGAGCTGTGGCTTCCGGCTTGGCTGGATCCTGAGGCAGCCAAAGTGCTTCTGTAACTTTCTCTTCCCCATCATCACCAAGTGGTGGTGGGTCCCAACCCACACAGACTATCCCAGGACTGGCTGCCCATGGATGTCGGCATTCATAGTGATCCAGGGGAGATCCAGCAGAAGACCTCTTGGCTCCTTACTCCAGCCAGTCCTGGCTACCTTGATCCCACGAGTGTAAGGAGCCCAGATGCTGTTTTCCAGGAAGAGGGAGGCTGCCAGTGCACACACCCAGCATGATCCAGGATCTGATCTAACCTCTGCACATCACCTCTTAGGGGCCAACTCTTTACCCAAGAACCACTTGCTGAATGATGATGGGGGACCTGACCCCAGCTTTATGTAAGGACTCTGGCTGTGCCACCAGCCTGCTCTGCTCTAGGGGAAGGTCCTGAAGAAAGGACTGGAAGGCTTTGCCTGCTTGGAGCTCAGAGTGACTTTGCCTTCATCTGTCATTTGCCAAGGCTTCAGGCAAATTATGTCAGACCAGCTATGTGCAAGATCCACATGCAGAGGCAAGGCCTGAACTCCAGCCAGCAGAGATACCTGCTTTATAGAGACAGCAGGGCTCAGCAGCCATCCAGCCACTTGGCACACCTGGGCCATCTGTCTCAGCTTGGCTGCTGGCTCTCCATGTTGAAGTGTCACAGAGAGCCCTCCACAGGGCCTGGGATTCACTCAGGCACATGGGATCTGGGAACTAGCTCTCCCATTTGAGGTCCTGTTTATGCAAAAGAGAGTGGAGACTGGACACAGCCAGCACTGGGCTGCCTGCCTGAGGGCATCTCCTGAACATCACCCAAGGGTGCCCAGCATCCAGGCAGAGAGCATCCTGAACTGGATTTTCTCAGAGGCTTGAGCTGTAATCTCTGGGTGACTGAGTACCCTCCGGGAGCCTTGGCTGACACAGCTTCAGGCATGCCTGATTCTCATGGCCTAAGGGGGAGGGGTGTGAAGGTAGGGGCCGACCCAGGACCTGCTCCTCCCCACAGAGCCACCCCACCCACACAATTAGCTCCTCCTTAAAGCCCTGCCACCTGCAGAGAGCCACCTGTGCCTGAGTGACAAAGTTGGAGCTATGGGGGTGGGGGAGCCCCAGTTGTCTCCACCACTCCATCCTCAGGGGAGTGAATCTTGAGTCATTGTTGAATTCAGACAGTTGGAGTTTGCAGAGCTGGGCAGCCAATTCTCTCATCTCACAGAGTCCAGCAGCCTACTCAGCCCACACTCTTTCTACACTGAGAGCTTAATGATTCCTCCCAAGCCCTACATGGAAGCTAGCCCCTATGCAGAACTCCCTGCAAAGGATGACTGTATGGCTCCTCCACCCCCACAATCCCAGAGTGACTACAATTCACCCCAGCGAAATGCAAGCCTTTGGCAAGACTGTACCCACATATTTCAACACAGAAAAACAGAACTATTGGAGAAGGGTGGAGATAGGAAATTGGGGCCTTTCCAGCTCCATCTAAACCTTATTTTACTGTTCATGTTACTCCTGCTTTGGAGAGGCCCCTGGGCCTGACTCATGCTTACAGCAGATATCAATAATCATTTAACTGCTCATTCACTACTGGATATAGAAAGGGTGTCTGCTGCCTGAGATCTAACTTCATGGAATCCACCTCACAGAGCCAGCCAGGCCCTCAGCAGCTATAACAGCTCCCTCTGCCAACTCCCCTCCATACCCCCACCCCCACCCCATCTCCCAGAGGCCAGTCTCATAGGGCTGGGCCCCACAGGCATCCATCCTGCTCCTGTCTGGGGTGTGGCTCTGTGGTCCCTAGCCCCAGGCCTGGTCACTACTGTGTGTGGGATTGTTGGGCAGAGGACTTCCTCATTGGTTAGTATGCTGTGGGCTAGGCTGGGCATGTATAGCCCAGGTCCCAGAGACTGGCAGGGCAGCCTGAGAAGTCCTTTCCTAAAACACAAAGATCTCAAGTCCCTCCATTGTAAGGCAGATGGTGACAGCAGACATCTTAGCAGCTTTCTCCTGCTTGTCGCCTTCAATCTGACAATCCACCTCCACGACCACAGGCATCTACTTCCATCTCTGGTGGGTGGGTGGGTGGGTGACAGCACATGTCCCCTTACTCCCCACAGCTTGCATTGCTCCTGTCACTGCTGTTCTTCCTTGGCCCCAGGCATCTAGGCACCATCACAGAGAGAGGATCAACACCGTCCTCTGCCTGCTGACCCACACCCAGTTACAGAAGTTCCCAGGACTTCTGTGACTCCGCCCAAGGGTGGCACCACACCTCCCTTCAATGGACATCAGTCAGGAGGGTCTGGATACCCAGACGCCACACGTAAAAGGTCTCAAGACCCTTTCCTGCTAGATAGCCCAAGCGAGGGACCCAGAAGGGTTCGAAGGCTGGAGAAACAAACAGAAATTCCACGGCAAGAGCCCAGCTCTGAGGGGTTTCCTGTAAAAGCTACCTGAACACAGGGGCCCTGCACTCACCCCTCTTGGTTCCCAGAGGCCTCCACTCAGAGAATCCGGCTGACTGGCGATGTCTTTGCCTGCTCCTTGCCAGCTGGCTCCGTGCTGGTGTCTAGAGAACACAGCCACTGAGGCCCCAGCCTGACGCTTCCTGTTGTATGTCAGCACCAAGGAGGAAGTAGAGCGACACACGGCTCCTTGGCCCACATGTGGGTTTCACCCCAGCGCCTTTGCATGTGGGGTGTTAGAGAAGAGACACTGAGAGAGGGTGGGACCTGCAGGTGATGACAAGTGTTTGCAACAAGAGAGGAGGGGCTACTGTTGGAGGCAGCAGTCATTGAGGGCATTGAGGGGCTCTCTAGCATGTCATGAAGAGGTAGGGGTTCAGGGTCCAGCGAGCAGAGGCTGATTGCATGGGTTCTCATTCTGAGAGAGGGACCCAGCCACAAGGGAACAGGCGGTACGTCCCTGAAGGAAGCAGATGAGCAGGAGGAAGGAGGCTGGGGAAAGGTTCCTGGACAGAAAAATGGGGCACAGAGGGATGTGTAGAGACTCAATCACAAAGTTCAGGGTGGGCAAAACCCCACATGACAACTTGCAAGACTAGAGGGGGCAGAAAGAGAGACATAGAGTGGGAACCTTTTAACCTAGGATTTGCGATGTCAGCCATGTTGAGAAATCATTAAGTGATGGTGTTTTGTGGTTACTTCTCACTGCCTCTGTCTTTAGAGTTACAAGCTGAAATGTTTGCAGATGGCATGATATAATATTTCAGGTTGTCTTCCCTGTAATCGGGATAGGGGTTGGAGATAAGTGCGAACACCAGACTGGCCCTAAGTTGACCACAGTGAAGGGGTGGTGGCTGAAGACCTAGGTGCTCACCTACTCCTTTTTCTGCCTGTGAGATGTTTGGTAGAATTTGTAAAGATGTATTTACAGGAGGAAGAAGCTGTTGCATGGGGACCGTTTCAGCTATGCAGGATGTCCTGGGGATGATGGCTGTCAGGGTTACAAGAAGAAGTTGACACCCCTGAACTTGTATATTTTTCCCACAGCTGAAAAGATGTGCGAAAGATGCTGTCAGATAAACTGTTACAAGAGCAGCGTTGGAAAGCAGGTGTCACGGTTCACACTTGTCATACCAGCATTTAGGAGGCTGAGGCAGAAAGACTGCTGTGAATTCAAGACCAGTCAGTCAGGCAATACTGTGAGATCCTATCTCAAAAAGGCTTGAAGACTAAAAAGATCTACATATACTTACAGGTATAAAAAGGTCTACACATACATATAAAAAGGTCTACATATACTTACAGGTATAAAAAGGTCTACACATACATATAAAAAGGTTTACATATACTTACAGCTATAAAAAGGTCTACACATACATATAAAAAGGTTTACATATACTTATAGAAAATACTAACAAATACCACCCAGAAGTATCAGAAAGGCCTAATCCAGAGGTCAGAGAGACAGTCAGAGGGCAGAGCTTGCTGCATGAATCTGAAGACCTGAGTTCAGATCCCCAGAAGCCACGTGTAAAGCTGGATATGGCCATGTGCATCTCTAACTCTAGAGCTGGGGATGTAAACAATAGGATCTTTTTTGTTTTGTTTTGCGTTTTTGAGACAGGGTTTCTCTTTGGGACTGTCCTGGCTGTCCTGGAACTTACTTTGTAGACCAATCTGGCCTCGAACTCACTGAGATCCACCTGCTTCTGCCTCTGCCTCCCAAGTGCTGGTTTTAAAGGTGTGATCCACCACTGCCCGGCCAACAGTAGGATCTTTGAGGCTCACTGGTCAGGCAGCCTAGCTAATGGGTGAGCTCCAGGTTCAGTAAAGAGGCCTTCTCAAAAAATAAGATGGAGGGCCATTGAAGAGGACTCCAGATACCGACCTCTGGCTTCCACAGGAGCATGCATGCATGAGCATGCTCTCTTACAAACATACAAATATAGACACACTTCACACCGCACACAAGAGAGACACCATGATCTTAGAGCTTTCAAAATACACAACACAAAAGCTGACACATGAGCAAACAGATGGAGCCACAGACCTGCAGGCCTCTTCAGCGTGGTGTCAGTAGGCTGTTCTCATCACTGGAACCAAACACCTGACAAGGAGAAAAGGAAGGGAGGAAGGATCATTCTGACTCACAGGGGATACAGCCATCCCGGTGGGGAAGGCTTGGGGGCGGGGCAGGCTCTGGTCTGCGGGTTTTCGATGTATGTGGGGGATGAGGGCAGAGTGCTTGTTCTCATCTGGGAAGATCAGAAAGTGAAGGGGAATGTGGTACTCAGTAGGAGCTCGACTTTCCCTTTCTTAAAAAGGGGGGGTCTTATTTTAATTTTAATTTTATTTTAAGATTAAATTTTATTTATTTGTTTGTTTATTTAGCTGTAGTTTTGAGACAAGATTTTTCTGTTTAGCCCTGACTCTCTGTGTAGACCAGGCTGGCCCCAATCTCACAGAGATCCCCCTGCCTCCATCTCCGGAATGCTGGGATTAAAGGCTGCACCACCATCCCCAGCCTTTTTTTTAAAAATGTGCTTGTGTGGATGTCTGTGTGTGAGTGCACCTGGCAGTCAGAAAAAGGTGATGGATCCTACCCCAGACCATGGGATGGTACTACCCACCTTCAAGAAATACTGGATCTCGCTCCATAGACCAGGCTGGCCTTGAACTCACAGAGATCCGCCTGCCTCTGCCTCCCCAGTGCTGGGATTAAAGATGTGCCCCACCACTGCCCGGCCTCTCAGAGCATTTCTTAATCCTATCTAGATGATACCAAAATTAACCATCCTACGTGTGACTCAGAAGCAGACAGGTCAAATAGAATGGCAATTGTGCAGTGGAATGTCTGAAGGGATCGTCTCTCTAACTTACTCACAATAATGTTAAAATGTTTGGGATCACTTACTGAGCCGCAAAGCAAGTCTCAATGTAGTCCAAGACACAGAACTATCGAGGAAGTCAACGTTAAATACCAAGGGAGAATAAGGAAGGAGAAGCCCAGAACCCTGCCAAGATGGAGAGAAGAGAAAATCCAGCAGAGTGAGAAACACAGCCCACCTACAGGATGGACTAATAATGGATTACAACACTGGTCACATGGTGCATCCCAAAACTGGAAGGGGCTGGGGAGAGGGCTAGCGGTTAAGAGCTCTGTCTCTTGCAGAGGACTGGAGTTTGATTCTCAACACCCACACCAGGCAGCTCACAAACAGGGGAACTAAGGACCTTCTCTGGCTTCCTGTAGCACTTGTACACTTGGGTACATATGCACTCACAAGACTCAGAAAAAGAAATCTTTTCCAAAAAAGCACAATGATGAGAATCTTCTCAAAGGCAAGTTTCACAGCAAATAGGAGAAATATGCCCACTTTAACTCTATGCAAATGACCTGATCATGTTACTTGCAAGGAAGTGTACAAATAGCCAACAAATAGGGAAATATATTAAACATCCCTAGATAATGGGGGAAATGCAAATCAAAGTTGTAAGAGAGGTCCTCTCTCTCCAGAAGAATGGGTACTACAGGCAAAGAATGGCAGATGCTGTGAAGGTTTGGAAGAGGGGGACTCCTATGAACTTCTGGTAAGGATGACAATTAGCATGTCTGTTATGAAGAACCAGATGGGACTTCCTAGAAAACCCACAAATAGAACTACCATATGAACTGATATTCAGTGGGTAGATATCTCAATGATAGGAAATCAGTGTGCAGAGGAGACATCTGCACTATCCACGATAGCCAAAAAGCAGAGTCAAACTTGGTGTCCATTGATGGATGAATGGATAAAAAAAATATGGCATATACATGATGGAATATTCCTCAGCCACAAAAAGAATAGGATCTTGCCATTTATAGGAACATCAATGAGGGTAGGGATCATTATGTTAAGACAACACACACACACACACACACACACACACACACACACACACAGCACCTCTTGTTTCTCAATTATACAGGGAAGCTAAAAGTTGACCTCAAAGAAGTAGAGAGTAAAGCTGGGCATAGGGACTTAAGCCTGCAGTCCTAGCACTTGAGGGCTAAGGTAGGAGGATTGCCAGCCTAGGCTGCATAGTGAGGAGTTCCAGGCCTGCTACAGCATGAGACTCTGTCTCAAACAAACAAACAACAAGGGAAGTCAAGGGTAGACGAGTGGTTAGCTCAGGCTGGGGTGGGTGTGTGTGGATGGAGAGAGGATGATTGTTGCAGAGCTGACTGACTCTCAGTATCTTGCGGGAGGAGGGCACCTCTATATCTCATTTGAAGAGGTAAAATACCCCTGTTAAGTAGACAGCAAAATGTTTAGTGTGTGGACTGTAATCCCCTAGAGCAGCCATTGACTGAGTCTTACTGTGTTCTGATAACATGCCTGACAAAAAGCTGCGTAAGGAGGGAGGGTTTGTTTGGATTTATAGTTTAAGAAGGGACACCGTCCATCATGACAAGGAAGGCACAAGGGCAGGAGTGTGAGCAGCTGCTCACATGGCTTCCATAGTTAGGAGGATGAGATGAATGCTGGTTCTCAGCTCATGGGCTTTTTATTCAGTCCAGGACTCCAGCTCATGGGCTGGTACCTCTTATGCTCAGGGTGGGTCTTCTGTCCTCAGCTAACTTAGTCTGAAACGTCACTCACAGACATGCTGCAGTGATTTGAGTGAAATTGTCCACCTGCCACGCACAGGCTCACCTATGTGAACAGTTGGTCCCTGGCTGGTGGCACTGTTTTGGGAGGTTATGGAGGTGGAGCTCTGCTGGAGGAACTGCATTACTGGGGCAGAGTTTGAGGGATTTTAGTCTTGCCCATTTCCAGTTCACTCTCTCTGCTCTGTGTTTGCAGGTGAGATATCATCTCTCAGCTTCCTGCTCCAGCCCCTGCCTCCCAGGCTTCCCCAACATTATGGACTCACTCTCTCTAGAACCGTAAGCCCAAATAAAATCTTTCTTTCTCCAAGTTGCCTTGGTCATGGTGTTTTATCACAGGAACAAAAGTAACTCATACACCCCTAAGTCTGTCTCCAAGGAGATTTTAAATCCTGAAATAAACATTAACAATCACATCTATACAAAAATTGTCAAGAGACAATTCATGAACAAAAATGCAGCAGTATAAATATTTACACTGAAGAGGGTGGAAATGGGGGAAAAATGGGAGAGACCAATGGAGAATAGAATTCTAAGCCACAGAGCTCAGGCCAGCCACCTCAATAATTATTATCACACAATGTGCCAAGGGCTCATAGCACCCACTTCAAGGCAGATATGGGCAGGTGGGACTTCAAGGCATAGCCTGACTCTTTCCTTCCAATGTGAAGCCAGCCCTAAATGTGGCGATGCAGGCAGACTAAGAAGGGAAGGGAGGAGAGGGTTCACTTACGGCTCAAGGGGCAACGAGTCTGGCATGCTGAACCGTACAGAGTTGAAGGCAAGGAGGGTTGTCATGGGTGGGGAACTGGGAGGGGCTGTAGTTATCCAAGCTTCTGACTGATAATGAGGGCTTAAAGAATGGGAAAGCCGATAGAGTCGGGGGAGGGAGGCCATCGAGGCAACGCTGGGGACCTGCAGCTCCGGAGTGCTCAACTTGACCTTGAGAACCTGGTACAGATGGCTTGGCAGGATTGTAGGGAAGAGTATGGGAGGAGCATAGCTAGGGCTGGGAGAAGATTCTGGTGTTCTGGTGGCACAGCAGGGGAGACACGCTCAGTTGTGCTGTGCTGTGCGTGTGTGTGTGTGTGTGTGTGTGTGTGTGTGTGTGTGTGCACGTGCTTCCTCTTTCCCCCTTCCCCTTCCTTCCCTCATCCTCCCTTTGTCTTCCCACAGAGCTTCAGTGCAGGGATACATCAGGGCAGGCCAGGACCCGGCCACCCTGTGTTGTCTGACTTTCCTCCCATAGACCCTCTGCACAAAACTTATCTGTATATTTGACATGCAGCCTGCCCTGGAAATCAAAGCCTGTTCTCACTTTTCTATGTGTAAGTCTGGCAAGTACAGGGAGCAGTGTTCATCTAAACTACCAGACATGCCCATGCCTAGAGGAAAGCACAGTGTGGGGAGACCAGGACGCTACCAACCTCTCACTTCACCATGAGAAAATAGAGGTCAGAGATGGCCAATTGAGTACCAGGCACAAGCAGCGAGCGGACGAGCCACTGGGCTCTTTGGTTGTATTTGGTCCGAGTTGGGAGGGCAATGTGGTCTCAGAGAGCAAAACCATGTTTCCGTCTTTGTTTTGTTTTGTTTTGTTTTTCAAGACAGGGTTTCTCTGTGTAGTTTTGGTGGCTGTCCTGGAGCTTGATCTGTAGTCCAGGCTGGCCTCGAACTCACAGAGATCCGCCTGGCTCTGCCTCCTGAGTGTTGGGATTAAAGGTGTGCGCCACCACTGCCCAGCTCCATGCTTCCATTTTACAGATGTGTTGAGACACAACACTGGGTCTTTACCATTCCTGAACTACTCCCTGAGGCTGGAGGGGTGGGCAGGACTGGAGTTAGATTCTGGGAGCAGGCTTCCCCTTTAGTAGGCCCGGAAGTTCCATCTATGTCCCTTTCACCCACACCTGTGGGAGACTAAGCTCATCGGGTTGGGTGAGGGCTCTTCCTTGAGGGCAAGCACTGGGCCCGATAGACTGCTGAGTTGTATTAAGAGACAAGCAGGTCGGCAGCAGGTCATGACACAGTGCGTGGGAACCCAGAGTACAACCCAGGCCTGGTGGGCAAGAGTTAGCAGGCAGCAAGGAAGAGTGATGGGTTATAGATCAGTGGGTAGAGTGCTTGCCTAGCATCCTCGAAGCCTTAGATTCACCCCTAGCATTACACCAGGAGTGGTACTACGTGTCTGTAATCCAGTACTTGGAAGATGAAGGCAGGAAGGTCAGAAGTTCAAGACTATCTGCGGCTATAGCAGATCCCTATTTAAAAAAAAAAAAGAGCCTGGTGGTGGTGGTGTATGCCTTTAATCCCAGAACTCCAGTGGATCTCTGTGAGTTTGAGGCCAGCCTGGTCTACAGAGTGAATTCCAGGACAGCCAGGGCTACAAGGAGAAACCCTGTTTGGAAACAAACAAGGCAGAAAGAAGAGGATGGAGGACTCAGAAGTCAGGGAGTGTGTGCTATGTGCCATTCTTTTCTCTGCTCCTCCAAGCACTCCCCTGTGCTCCCTAGCTCCAGTTACCACTGTGAAGCTGGCAGCTTTGGGTGAAAGTAGGACTCTGGGGAGTGGTGTCGCACTTGACATTGAGGGGGTGCTGGAGGGTCAATTTGATAGGTCAGTGAGGGATAGGAGCTGCAAGTCAGCACCAGCAAGGGCCAGCCTGCTCACCCTGGGGCCCAGAGTCAGCAGAGAGAGAAGAGAGGAGGAACTGAGGCAGGATGCACTTTGTCCTTTGAACACACTCTGGAGTATGCTCGGAAGCTGCTCACAGACCAGTTCTCAGCCCTGGGCCTCCCTGCCCCTCCCACCTGACCTGTTCAAATTCCCTCTGGCCCAACTCCGGTCTTTTGATGCCCTGCCCCCATCTTTGCCTCTTCCTTTTTGACTCCTTCCCCCTGAAAGACTTCCTTTTGCAGCATAGATTTAGCTCTGGCCACCTCTGCGGTGAACCAGGGGCGGGAGGCGGAGCTGGAGGAGGGGGAGGTGAGAGGACAAGGAGGCAGGCAAGAGCTGCTGTGGGAGAGATACACCGGAAACCTGCAGGCTATATGCAGTGCCCCTGGGCTCTTTCTTACTTGGTCCTTTGGAAACACACAAACAGGCCGAAGGGGATCGCAGCCCTCCCAGGGTAGAGTAGCCAGGTATGAGCGCAGGACGGAGGAAAGAGGCAGGGCTGTTCCCATGCCCTCCTGGTCCTGACCACAATGGCTCCTCACCCAACCACTTCCCCAAGACAGACTCTTCTTTATCTTCCTCTTTGTGGGAAGGAGCTGAAGAGGCCAAATTCTTGCTTCCTTGACTCACCAAAAGATGCCACAGTATTCAAGAGGGGCAGGACATTGGCCCTCATAGGACTGCTAGACTCAAGTTCACTAGACCCTAGCCTTCCTCAGACAGACTGATCTACAGGCTGGACTATGTGAACATTATTCTGAGAATCATTTCACAGACCTTCCTGAGGGTGAGGAAATGTGACTCTCAGTCAGAGGAGGTTAAGCAAGGAAAAAAGTTAAGCAAGTATCAACTCTAGAGGAAAACCAAAAAGTTGTACACAAAAGTATAATTACAGTTTAGCTCAGCATTGAATGACATTTCTGTGATCAGAACAACAAAGGGGCCAAGAATTCATTAAAGCTGGGCGTGGTGGCACAGACCTGTAGTCCCAGCACCCAGGAAGCAGAGGCATGCAGGGCTACTAAGTAAGTTCTAGGCCAGCATGGTCTACAAAGTGAGTTCCAGGACATCGGGGCTACCTGTCTCAAAAGAGCCAATAAAATAAAATAAAAAGTAAAAAATAAAAAAGAATTGATAAAAACTGTAATACATTTCTATGTGGGATGGAGGGAACAGGGAGAGATTCATATTTTCATTACCAAAATATGAAGGCAAAAATACCTTCCTACTAGGCCAATCCCCTCTACTCCAAAGGCCATTTGTCTGTGGGAGATTCATAGGTCAGATGGGAGGCACCTTGCCCTAACCCAGGCCCCACCTCGGCCTGCCCTGTCCACTTCTCTTTCCAGTTCTTACCAAACCACCATTTCCTACTCTTTGTGTGGTTTCCACTAACACTGGAACAAAGCTCCTTGACATCCTCAGGAGAGTGTCGGCAGAAGGTCTGGGCTGCATTCATCCAAGCAAACGTGCTCTCACCCTGATTTCTGCAACCATGTTTCTCTGGGTCCTTTCTCTGCTCTTCTCGTCTGTTTGGAAGTCACACTGGCTGAGGTAGCAACAGGGTACAGCACGGCCTGCAAGCTGTGGTCCAGATTCTCCATGCCTTTCCTTCTCTAAGCCTCAGTTTCCCTTAACTGCCAGTGTGTGAGGACAACTGGGGCATGTGACAGGGTCCTGCAAAAGGCACCCCCTCACAGCAGATGCTCAGTACATGTGAGGGGATTTAAATGCCCTCATCAAAAGAGGGGAATGAGGAGCAGCTCAGGGAGTAGAGTATGCATTTAGGGATGCAAGAGATCCTGGGTTCCATCCCTCACTCTATGTGTGTGTGTGGATGAAATTCGGCCCTAGTGATCAGTGATTGTAAAGTCTGATGAAATTACCTTTGGTTTTTGCTTGTGGAGTGGAAAGTCTTCATCTGAGCTTTAAAAATTATTTTTTGTGTAATGTATTTTAAATTATAATATAATTACAGCCTTTCCTTCCTCCAATCCCTGCCATGTCACCCCCATTTCCTCTCAAATTGATAGCCTCTTTTTCTTTATTATTGTTATATGTATGCACAGATGCATACATAGGTACACACACACACACACACACACACACACACACACACACACACACATGAACATTCTTTGATGAAGGTTAGAGCTACACTTAGTTGTGAGTATAAGGATTTAGGATGTAGGAAGAAATTATGTTGGTCTAGTAGATTCTCTTCTAATCCTCACTAGCCTCCCTGGGTAGTTCATTAGGTTTCATTTGAACTTATGCAGACATTTCTTCCTAATTTTTCTGAATCTCTATGATCCTCTTTAACTGTGATGGAAGGAGTCAAATTATTCTACCCTCGTTTCCAGGGGTGTGGAGTGACCAGATCTCGGCCTTTTCCAAGAGAAAAGGGCAAGAGGGCAATGTGGAGGAAAACCTGGAGTCTAGAGGCCTTGGTCGGGGAAACATCTCCTCTCCTTTCCTATCACTGCCCCCAAAGAAGGGGCAGCTTGAGAGTCAGAGCAATGAACACCACTGAGAGTCTGTTTCTCACATCATCCCTGCTCTGGACACCAGGAAGGCCTGAGAAATGTAGCCCATACTCTCATCACACCCCACTGTGGGCTTCTGTTAAATTGTGACACTTCCCATGTCTTTGAATACACTGCTATTATCCCTGAACCCACCCCCTGTCCACCCACACCTTTCATCACGGAAAGATCCAACCCAGTTCCACCCCTTTCATGTGTTTTCCTTCATCCCTCTGGGTGGTGTTAGGCAGGAGGTTACCTCTGAGAGGGACTGACCAACAGGCCCGCCTGTAATTGGAGGTGAAGTTTTTCTGTCCTGACCACCCAGTCCCAAATAAACACATAAAAGCTTATATTAATTACAAAATGCTCGACCATTAGCTCAGGCTTATTACTAACTAACTCTTACATTTAAATGAACTCGTTTCTAGTCATCTATGTATTGCCACATGGTCTGTGGCTTTACTGGTCCTCTGGCATCTTGCTTCTTGGGAGACTCACTCAAGTCTTCCTCAACTCCATCCTTTTTCATCCCAGTCCTCAGTTTGATTGCCCTGCCTAATTTCCTGCCTGGCTACTGGCCAATCGGTGTTCCAGTAAACCAATTTGAGTGACAAATCTTTACAGTGTACAAGAGGATTATTCCACAGCACCCCCTGAAATAGGGTATAAAGAACAGTAGTGAGCTGGGTGTGGTGGTCCATGCCTTTAATACCAGCATTCAAGAGGCAGAGACAGGTGGATCTCTGAGTTCAAGGCCAGCCTGGTGTTAGGATCCTGCCCTCACTCCCGCACATGTGCAGCTAGGGGTCTGGCGTCTTATGTCATCAGGGGACGCTGGCGTGGTCATGCAATCTGCTCCTTAAAAAAGCTGTATATGGGAGGCTGTTGAGATGGCTCAGAGGTTAAGAGCACTGACTGCTCTTCCAGAGGTCCTGAGTTCAATCCCCAGTGACCACATGGTGGCTCACAACCATCTGTAATGAGATCTGGTGCCCTCTTCTGTATACATAATAAATAAATAAGTATTTTTTAAAAAGCCGTATGTGGACCCCACCCTCTCTCTCTGTTCCTTGCTCTGCTCCCCCCATCTTTTTCTCTTTCTAGGCCTGCCCCCCCCCCATGCTTTCCCAACACCTGGTCCATATAGTGTGCTCCAGGGCTACATAGAGAGACTGTCTTAAAAAACAAAACAAATAAACAAACTGGTGGTAGTGGTGGCTGGGCCAGTTTAGGGCTTAGAAACAGAATAAGGGCAATGGCAGTGTTGACTGGTTGTCAAGATCTAAAGACAGCAGCAGTGGTGGCCATAGTTGACTCTGGGTGGGCACCCAGACCCTGGAGGAGCCAGCCGGGGTTGCTTGAAGGATCGCCACATTGCAGTTCTGGCTTATAAAGTCCAAGAAATGCCAACTTTTTAGCTGACTCTTTACTTTTCAATCTGTTTAGGATAACTGTGTATTCATTTTATAGTAAGTCAGGGGGTTATTATAAGTCAACTTTACTAAGTACTCAGGCCCTGGGAACCAGCTTTCCCCACTCAGCAGGCTGACTCAATGGGAAGAGAGATGGTTGAAAGGATGGGACCAGTCCTAAAATCGACCCCTGAGGGCAAGGGCATCAGGGCTCTGTGCTGAGGGGACTCTCAGGTCTCCTGTGTCCTTGGCACTCAGCACTTTGTTGGAATTGTGACATAGGTCTTTCCCCTGATTCACTTCCTCTGAACCACCCTGGGTGCCACTGCATGGTTTCCCACAGGACGGGCAGGGACACACACCCTGGACCAGCTGCCAGTCCTTGTTCCCCTGGAGTGTAGATGTGCCGGGGGGGGGGGGGGAGCTGCAGAGGTCTCAGGAGCCAAGTGTGAGGGAAGGATGTTCATTGCAGGAACATCTCAGCTATGGAGGTAATAAATCCAGCCATCAACAAAGCCAGAAGTTAAAGGTCACTAGAGCAGAAGTAACACCTCCCCGAAGGTCCTCTCTATGGCCATGGCACCACCCCGAAAGTCCTCTCTATGGCCATGGCACCAGGCCCCTTCCTAATTAGCCTGGGCCCACAGAATCAGTGGCATCAATACACCAGTGGGAAGTAACAGCATGGCAAAGGGACACCCACGCCCGCCCTTTCTCAGCTCTCTGATCACCACACTTCAGGGGAACTGCCCGGAAGTTCCTCTGTGTCCTTTACAGGTTGAACAAAGTCGGTGATGGGACTTAGTCCTTGGTACTCACTCAGCAAGCCCTCCTTCCTCAGGGTGGTGTGAAGGAGAAGGGACCACTTCCCTGCCCCATCGCCTAGAGCAGCTGGCCAAGCCCACAGGATCTGAGCCAGGCTCAGGACTCTGCATTGCAAGTCCAGTCACAAGGAGGTCCTGGGCCTCAGAAGTGCCGCATGTTTCTGTGCTAACCCTGGGATTGGATGTGCTTGCTCTTCCCGCGGTGAACACCCTATTGGGCCACAGGCCTCTTTTCTGTCCAGCCCTGAGAATCTATGAGCTCCAGCTACAAGCTGCCAGCAGGTCCTGCCTCTTGCTTTACCCTCAGTTCTCTAGCACGCTATCCTATCCCATCCCCTTATTGTAGAAACAGGGAAACTGAGGCTTGACCAAATCACCTGAGGCAAAAGCAGGCCCTGCGAACCTGGCCACCTCCCTGGGAGGCTCAAGGGGGCCCTTCTCCCTGAGACCAGCCAGGCAGAGGTGACTTGGATTCAGGCGGAAGGACTGGGGATGGACTGGTTGCTGATCTGGCCCAGGGCTACTCCGCTGATTGCCGCTGGCTAGGCAGCTGTGTGACCCAGGCCAGGGGCTATGGTACAGTGTTCCCCCAGCAGCTGTACCAGTGGACGTGCCTGCAGGCGGCGGTTCACACCCACACCCAGCCTCCAGGCTTAAAAGACAGGAGCCAGGCCAGCAGGACACGTGACAAGGAAAAGGAGTAGAGGCGTCCAAAGAATTAACTAGCGACTCCCTCCAGCCCGCCATCCCTGGCTGAGGCACCTGTTTGTGGTGGCGCAGAGCGGGCGCGGGCCCAGGGAGCTAGGAGAGCAGGAGTGGAGGAGCAGGTCCCAGGAGTCCGGCTTTTCGGAGCACCTGGTGTTGAGCATCACCCGGAGGGGGAGAAGGCGAGGATAGGCCCAGGAGTAATGGCATCCAAAGAGCAACAAGTGATAAAAGATCTCGCAGTGCAGAATGAAGGAAAAGAAAACAAAAATAAAGGGAAGGCCTCCGAGCAAAGTGAAGAAGAATCCCACCAGCTGGAAGAAGTTGAAAAGAAGCCTGGGGAAATGTCAGAAGGGGACGAGTCAGGCGACTTGTGCCTAATTTTCGATGGGCCGTACCAAATAGACATGCTGATCACAATGAAGGGCGAGAGGATGCTGGGAAGTTTGTAGGGCAGGTGATGGAAGCTAAGAAAAAGTCTAGGGAGCAACAGATGAGGCCTTGCGGGCGTTTCTGGTGTCTGGAAACGCCACTATGACTTTTGCCTCAGACCTTAAAAATTGAAGGTTTTCTCTGAGCTCATAAAGTAGCTACTCTTTTATAAGCTTGTATTTAGTGAAGTACTTTTTCTGTAAACTTTTGGTGTTTCCACATAACAGTTTCTACTTAAAGATTGTTTTACTGTTGCATTCAATTCTAAACATTCCTATCAGCATGGCAGTTTAATCCATTTTAGAAAGAAATCTTTTCCATGATTTGAAATTAATAAAGCAATTTAAAAGGCGAGAGAGAGAGAGAGAGAGAGAGAGAGAGAGGGAGGGAGGGAGGGAGGGAGGGAGGGAGGGAGGGAGGGAGAGAGGGAGAGAGAGAGAGAGAGAGAGAGAGAGAGAGAGAGAGAGAGAGAGAGAGAGAGAGAGAGAGAGAGAATATTAACTAGTGCCCCTTTGTAGCTTTGTAGGTTTGTGCACGCCTTGGGACAAGATCCCTAAGCAGCTCATCCTCCACGGTGGCACCTGGGGCCCGATGGACAGACAGCCCAGGACGCCCTCTAGCGTAGAAGAAAGGAAAAGGGCGAAAGCCACCACCCTGGCTGCGCCTGGGTCCAGCTTTCCTCTGTGGCCCCCCACCATAGCCCGCTTTGTTACAGGTGTCATTTAGGTGAAGTGGGACTCAGCTCTCACTCTTGCCCTGCTTTCCCTAACCAATGCTGTGCTAGGTGCACAGGACTGTTGGGCGCGGAGCCGACTGTGCTGGAAGGGAGGAAGAGGCCGCAAGTCATTTGCCGATCGGCTCCCATTTAAGTGGACGAGTAAAGCCCCAGCTCCCAGGACCTGTTTTGAGGACGAAACGCAATACTACACAAATAGAAACCCGCATAAGCAATACAGGCCACTTGGCCAAGGCCCCGGCATGAACCTGTCTCCCTACCCAGCCCCAGGCTGGCGCCATAGAAACATGCCGTTTCTCGTAATATGCACCCGAGGCATCTGTCGTTTTTATTTCCCTGGCTTTTTGCAAGACCAAGGGTCCTATAGCAGCCACGTTGGCGCACTTTTGACATGCGAGCTGCAGCACTGGGACATAAGCGCCGCGATCGCCCACATAGGACGGGAGGCACTTCCGGGAATCGGCCGAACGCAGATCTTCGCCGCCCAGGCGTCATTTCCGCCCCTGCAGAGAGCACTTCCGGGAGGCGTTCCCGCTAGTGCTAGGCGTTTCCGCGGCGCCGCGACCTAGCGCAAACCTCCAGTGAAGATGGGGAAAGTGAGGACGCTGCGGGCACGTGTGCACCGGGCGGCCGTGAGGCTCGATGGGGAGGCTGCACCCGGTCCTGCGCCCCGCGTCCCGGAGCCGGCTCTCCCACAGGCCTCGGCGGGCGGAGCGGGGGCAAAGGTGAGGTGCGGGGCGCGGGTTGGGCCTGGGCCAGGTCTCCGCTGAGCCGGATCTCCGTAGAGCAGTGGTCGGTCCTGCAGGGCTGACTTCTCAGACTTGGAGTCTCCGCCGAGCAGGGCCGGCTTTCCACACGGCCAGGACGCCGCCTCCACTGTGTGGGTTCTGGCCAGTCTAGTTAGGGTCTTGACGGGATCCCACCTTTAGCGGTTGTACCTTCCTGGTTGAAGTGTGGGGCTCCATCATCCCACCACGTTCTGGAAGTGCCGCGGGATGCTAGCTAGCTCTTTAAAATCGCACTGGGCTTTGAGTAAAAGGGAGGAGGTTCCTGAAGTTAGGTGACCTGAAAAGAAGCGCTGTTCTCTTTACAGTCATCCATGGCCTCATCCACCCATGCCTGCAGCCAGGACCTCTGCTGTGGACCGTCTGTGACTGGAGGGAGATTGTAATCTCCTGTGTTGGGTTCTTTCACTCAGCACGGTATGGTCAGAGTTCGTCGGCGTTGCGCAATATATCCACATAGCCTTTGCCCCGGGCTCCTCTTTAAGCTGCCTCGGCAATGTTTTTCTGGTTTGCATAGGAGGAGCAGAGGGAACAACGTCGGACCACTGGGCCAGTGACTTCCCATCAGTGATGCTAAAGCATGTTTGTCAAGCCTTTACTGTGTGCTGTGTGTCACACATCTGTAAAGCTGACACAATCTCATTTGTGATTGTGACAGATGAGTTTTTTAAAAATCTTTTATTTTATGCATATGTTTTGAGTGCATGTATGCGTATAGCACATGTGTGTCTGGTGCTGTTAGAAGCTGGAGAGGGTGTGTGTGGTTCCCCTGGAACTAGAGTGTTCCACCATGGGTGTGCTGGGAACCAAACGTAGGTCCTCTGCAAGTACAGGAAGTGCTCTTAGTCACTGAGTCATCCTTTTTTCTAGTCCCCAACTGAGATTTCTTTCTCTTTCTTTTCCTTTTTTTTTTTTTGACAGGGTCTCTCTCTGTACTTCTGGCTGCCCTGGAACTGACTATGTAGACCATGCTGGCCTTGAACTCACAAGAGAATCAGTTTGCCTCTGCCCCCTAACCCAATGCTGGGGTTAAAGACATGCACCACCATGCCCAGCTAGATATGCTTTTTTTCTTTCCTTTCCTTTCCTTTCCTTTCCTTTCCTTTTCTCTCTCTTCCCTCCTTCCTTCCTGCCTTCCTTCCTTCCTTCCTTTCTCTCTCTCTCTTTCCTTTCTTCTACCTCTCCTTCTCCTCCTCTTCCTTCTCCTCCTAAGTGCTGGCATTATAAGCATATGTTACCATGTCTGGCTTAGTATTTTATTATTTATCATTCTCAAACTCACAGAGATCAGCCTGCCTCTGCCCCCCAAGTTCTGGGATTAAAGGCATTTGTCACCACTGGCTGGCAATATTTTATTATTTTTAATGCTGTTGCAAATGGATATTTTTCCTGAATTTTGGGGGCAGAGTATTCATCACTACTGTACAGAAGTACTGTTGAATTGGGGACAGAGTATTCACTACTAGTATACAGAAGTACTGTTGAATTGGGACGGAGTATTTATTCATCACTAGTGTACAGAAGTACCATTGGATTTTTCATATTGACATTTTTTCTTCCAGAGTTAATTTTTTTTTTTTTTTTTAGGAAATAGGTTAGTATTGTAGCAATCATTGATACTGTTTGATTGGATGTCTTGTTTATTTTTTAAGTTAGTGCGTTGTTTTTTCTGTCCTAGGAGTTGAACCTAGGTAATTGTTCTACCGCTGACCTCTGTCTACCATTGCTCTGTAACACGAATTGCTAAACACTTTTATTAATAAAAAAAAAGCCTGGAGCCAGATATTGGGGTAGAAATAGAACAAGTCAAGCCACAAGTTCTTACTGCTAGGAAATCCTCAGCCTAAGAGAGAGCTACTTCCTGTATACTCACGCCTTTATACCTTTCTGTGCCCTGCCATCCTACTACTTCCCTCTGTCCAGCTACATCACTTCCTCTTTCCACCCAGCTCTATCACTTCCTGTCTGTCTGCACAGACCTCTATGATTAACTAGTGCTGAGATTAAAGGCACGTGCCATCACATCTAGCTCTGTTCCCAGTGTGGCCTTGAACTCACAGAGATCCGGATGAATCTCTGACTCCCAAGTGCTAGGATTAAAGGGATGTGCTACTACTGCCTGATCTCTATGTTTAATATAGTGGCTGGCTTTTTCCTCTGATCTCCAGCACAAATAAAATATCACCATAATTGCTCAGTTGTTGCTTTGGGTTTTCTATTTTATTTTATTGTTTTATGTTTTGTTTTGTTTTTGAGACAAGGTTTCACTGTAGCTCAGGCAGGCTTGTCACTCTCTGTGCCCAGCTTTTATTTGTTTGGTGTGGCTAAACTACTTGAGAATTCTTCCCATCTCGCTTTACATCCTTCCGTTGCTGTGCAGTGTTTGATGTCTTAGTTTCTCCGTGTTTCTTTTAATTTGGTAACTTGGCTCAAGGTTAAGCCATGTGTTGATAGAGATTGTTCTAAGCCCCTTTGGCCAGTCATATCTTTTGCCTCACTCCTGGAAGGCTATGTGGTTGGTATTCCTATTTTGACCCTCAGAAATGGCAGGGGACTTAGAAGCTTCCCTCTGCTCACTCCTGAGAGGGCTTATGCATACAGTTGCAGTGATGCCCTTTCACAGAGCTGCTCCTGGATCTGCATGTGTTTGTATGGAGGCTGTGCTCAGTCCCTGTGCTAGTGGAGCTCTGCTCTACTTTCTAGGAGACCCAGCTGCTCTGATTGTTCCAAGTCTGGTCAGGGCAGGAAGGAGCAGCCTAGGTACAGGCCTGATCTGGGAATAGGGACACAACTGCTTTCCCAGGGCCTCCCTGGCTGAGAAGTAGAGATTTTTTGTCTTGGTATCTTGTCACTGTGCTGAAACTAAAGGTCAACTTGATGTTGTCCTCTCTCTTCTCTTGTTGGGACTGCAGGACTGGACATTGGTTCACAATGACATCTTTGCCAGGACACAGATAGACCCTAGTGCCTTGGTGCAGAGGCTGGAGCTGGACCAGAAGAGTGTGGTGTCCCTAAAGAAAGGTGAGTTCCTGCCTTTGGAGAGGTGAGAGGACAGCCTGACTGTTGCCTGTGGGCTGGCCTGTGCTTTTAAAAAGATGTTAGGCCAGATGTGGTGTTAAAGACCTTTAATCCCAGCATTTGAGAGGCAGAGGCAGGCAGATCTCTGTGCATTGGAAGCCAACGTGGTCTACATACTGAGTTCCAGGACAGACAGGGCTATTTAGAAAAACCTTGTCTCAAAACAAAACAAAAAGAGATGTTACTTATATGGAAAAGAATTTAAAATATACCAAAGTAGAAAGAAGTTCCATGTGCCAAATGCCTGCCCTTGGTTCTCATTCACTGAGTACTTTTGAAGTGAGTACCAGACTGCTTGGCGTTTCATTCATAAATTCTTCAGCATGCATCCCTAAATACTCTTACAATAGATAAACTTACCTACCAAATGGATGCTATGTCTATATATTGACAGGGAGGCAGAAAACAGGTGGGCTTTGTGACTGCCAGGTAGTCAGCCCTAATTGTTACTGCGACCAAAGGCATTCTCCCCCCCCCCCCCCCCCCCCCAAGATAACAGTTTCTCTGCATAGACCTGGCTGTCTTGGAACCCGTGTTCAGCCCCACTGTTTGGCCTGGACACACCTACCAACTCCAGTCTACCGCCAGAACACACACCGCTTTTTTTTTTTTTCCCTGAGACAGGGTTTCTCTGTGTAGCTTTGTGCCTTTCCTGGAACTCACTCAGTAGACCAGGCTGGCCTCAAACTCACAAAGATCCGCCTGCCTCTGCCTCCTGAGTGCTGGGATTAAAGGCGTGCGCCACCACCGCCCGGCCACATACCACTTCTTTAAAAGGGACATCTCTGGACACTTGGTGGCTTTTGGATATGCATGGCCTGGGCAATTTCATGGGTGTTCTTAAAGTGAACAAAAAGATTTGAACCTCTTGATTTTCATGATTTTGTAGGGTTTTCTGGGTCAAGAGAGTAGTGAACCATCTTTCCAGGTCACTTTAGGCTACTCACAGGAAGAGGAGACATTTGACATTCTTTTTTTTTTTTTTTTAATATATTTATTAATTTTTTTTTCATTTTACATACCAACCCCAGTTCCCCTCCCTCCCCTTCTTCCACCTCCTCCCCTCCCTCCCACTCTGCCTCCATCCACTCCTCAGAGTGGGTAAGGCCTCCCATGGTAGTCAACAAAAGTCTGGCATACCAAGTTGAAGGAGAGCCTAGCCCCTCCCCACTGTATCAAGACTGAGCAAGGTATCCCACCACAGGAAATGGGCTCCAAAAAGTCAGTTCATGCACCTGGGATAAGTCCTGGTCCTCCTGCCAGGGACCCCACAAACAGATCAAGCCACACAACTGTCACCCACATTCAGTGGGCCTAGTTTGGTCCCATGCAGGCTGAGCTGTCAGTCCAGAGTCAGTGAGCTCCAATTAGCACTGGTTTCCTCATCATGATCTTGACCCCCTCTTTTTTTTTTGGAATGCTGAATGCCTTTTGTTGAAGGAGGGAGAACATTTGACATTACTGTCAGTCCTGGCATATAAAAATGGTGACAGACCCACCTCATAGAGACTGAGGTAACTATATCCAGAAAGGTCCAGGCATTCAGCAAACACTGGCTCCTTTCTCATTCCTGAGGCGGGCCCAGCAAAGTGACCAGCTAGACAACTCCAGAGGAGTTGGTACGCCCTTCTTCGGGACAGTGGGATGCTCTTTGGCTTCAGTGGAGCTGTGGGCCCTTCCTGCCAGCTGGACCCTGCAGAACTTGGTGGCCACCTTGCAGTGGCAGTGCCTCCTTCAGCCTTGTCTTGTCCTTTTCCTGCTAACATTTCTGTCAAACCTTGTTGTTGGGATGGTCCTGGGGCCATCTGTCACCCTCCCACCTGCCTCCACTTGATAGCAATGCTTTCTCAAAAGGACCAGCTTAACAATTAATTAGAACTTGAAGACTGTAGCTGATTGAATCCTTCAGATAATGATGTCTTAAAAATCTGTATACCCTCCAGGTGGTGGTGGCACATGCCTTTAATCCCAGTGCTTGGGAGGCAGAGGCAGGTGGATCTCTGTGAGTTTGAGCCAGCCTGGTCTACAGAGTGAGTTCCAGCACAGCCAGGGATACCCAGAGAAACCCTGTCTAAAGAAAAAATAAAACCTTAAATAAGGGATGAATCACATCTGAGTTTTCTAGAATGGCCATTGGCCTACTTAATTGTGTGTATTTCACAAGTCTGCCCCTTTGAGAGGGTCATAGGGTCTAGAGTTTTAGTGTGAGGCAGAGACGGGTTTGGGGGATATGGGAGGGCCCCTCAGCCTGGATCATGTATAGCTTTGGCCAGAGAGTAGCCTTGGTTCTCTGTGCTCATGATTCTTGCCTCTGCATGTGTCTGGGGCACAGGATGTCCTAGGAGAAGGTGCTCCGGAATGAAGAAGTCATCCAGTCTACAGCCAGCCTTAGTCCCTGGAGACCAAGGGTGGTCTCAGAGACACCTCCAGGGACACTCCTTTGCAGTTTCCTTGTGTGTGTCACCTGTCCTCTGATCAGCCCTGCCTTCTTGGGGGCCCCTCTGACTGGGCCCCCAAGTTGTTACATATCTGTCCTCAGTTAACTTTAGGCTAGACTTCGGTGACTGTTAGACCTCACAGAGTCCTGGGGAAGTAGGGCAGGCTTGGCTCTTTCTCTGCCCAGTGGCACTATAAAGATCAGCAGCTTGTTGGGCACAGCAGTGCCTGCAGACCCTTTGGGGACAGCCCCGTGTGTAGGGAGGGACTTGTGGTTGGAAAACCCCAGTCCTTTATCTCATTCCCACCTGGCTGAGGCGTTCAAAGCTTGGGTCTCCCGGAGTCCCAGGTCTGCATCTCAGACCCCTCTCCCATGATTCTTCTGGTGCCTGGTACCTTTTCTGTTCTTGGTGCTGGCCACTTCTGTGCCTGCTGAGCCAGGCAGGTGGAGGGGGCCCTAACTTGTGTCCAAGTGGGCGTGGGTCATGGAGAGAGCTGAGTCCATGACTCAGTCTCCTGCTGTGTTCTGCCTGGCTTGGTCCTGAAACCGGGACTGGGGCAGTGCAGGGTGAAGAAAGGACAGACACACACCAGGAGGGCCGGGGGAGGGTGGCCCCGGGCGAGCTGTGCTCGCTCTGATGGAGGCCACCTAGGCAATCTGGGAACTCAGGGATGTCTTACGGTGTCTAGTGCTGGGATGAACACCACGTCCAAACAACTTGGGGAGAAAAGGGTTTATTTGCTTACAAATCGCAATCCCCTGAGGGAAGCCAGGCAGGAACTCACACAGGGCAGGATCCTGGAAGCAGGAGCCGATGCAGAGGCCGTGGAGGACCACTGCTTACTGGCTTGCTCTCCATGGCTTGCTCAGCCTGCTCTCTTATAGAACCCAAGACCACCAGCCCAGGGATGGTCCCACCCACAGTGGGCTGGGCTGTTCCCTGTCAATCACTAATTAAGAAGATACCCTACAGGCATTATTGTAGGCAATACAGCCCGATCTTACGGAGGCATTTTCTCAACTGAGGCTCCCTCCTCTCTGATGACTCCAGCTTGTGTCAAGCACCAAACCAGCGAGCACAGGGGTCTCCGTAGGGATGCAGTCTCAAGTTGCAGTCATCGGGGAGGAGGAAGCTGTAGTTGGTAGTGTTTGCACACTGGTCAGTGGTAAACACTATGCTTGGACCAGAGGAAGGCTTTGCCATTCCGTATGTCTGAGGCCTTGGAGTCCTTGACATGGCTGTGCCTATGTCAACAATACACTTTCCTCCGGACCTCATCTGTCCCCAGAGTCTGCCCTGTGACCTGTTGGTTTCAGAGGTACAAGCAATGCCTGTGGGTGCCTCATCCTTGCCCAGGACCGTGTTAGAAATAATTCCACTGGACTGGTCTGTTCTGGTGACCGGTCTAGTGAATAACCTCACTGTCATCATAGAGCCTTTGTCCAGTGACTGACTGATGGAGGCAGATGCAGAGATCCACGGCCAGGCACCAGGCTGAGCTCCGGGAACCCAATCGATGAGAGAGAGGAGAAATTCTGCAGGCGGGGGATGTCAAGATCATGATGGGAAGACATGCAGAGATGACCGGCCACACTAATGGAAGCCCATGAACTGTGGACTGGTGGCTGTGGAGCCCCCATGGGACTGGACTAGGCCCTCTGGATACAGAAGATGGTTGTTTGGCTTGAACTGTTTGGGGGCACCCAGGCAAGGGGATCGGGATCTGTCCCTGGTTCATGGGCAGCCTTTTGGGAATCCGGTGCCGGTGGTGTGACGCCTTGCACAGCCTTGGTACAATGGGAAGGAGCTTGGACCTGCCTAGGCTAAGTGTGCCGGGCTCTGCTGACTCCCCAGGGAGACCTTGATTTGGGGAAATGGGGATGTGGGGTGGCTTGGGAGGGAGGGCTGAGGGTAGGAGTGGGAGGAGGTGGGATCTGCGGGTGGTATGTAGAGTGAGTAGAAAATTTCTTAATAAAGAAAAATGGAAAAAAAAAAATTCTACACTTCAGGTCCAGGAGCTGAGGTGGATACAACTGGTATGGACCTAAGGAGGATAGACAATTGCCTTGATGCCCATGTGCACACACAGGCTGTCCTACCACATTCAGGCTTGTGGCCCCAGGAGGTGGTAGCACCTCTGTCTCTGTGCATGCTTTGTTAATGTCTCTATGGTACCTTGCGAGCCAGCTCCCTTCCTGCACCCCTGAGCTTGCTTTCCTGTGACAGGCAAGGTCTCTACCTCCCAGGAGGTGCTGGGCTCCGCAGCTGTGCTGTGGGGCTCCTAGCTTATGTATCTTCACCTCCTGCCCTGGGAGGAGGGGTGAGGCTGGTCCAGAGATCTTCCCTAACCCCAGCCAATAAACCCAACTTGGTCCCGTGGGCTGGAGGGTCTTCCCTGTGGGGTCCTGAACCCCCATGTGAGGTAGTTCATGACTCCCTGGCCTGCTCTTTTGGCAGGGGTTGGAGTAGTGGTAGCAGACACTAGTGAGCACCCTTCCTCCTGCCCCATCCTGCACATGTGTGTTACCTGGTCTGTAGTCAGCTTGAGCTGCTGCAGTGAGCCTGGGCAGTGAGCGTAGCAGGTGGTCGTGGTATGCTGTCTGGCATCTGCCTTGATTGACCTTGGGCATGAAGCTAAAAAGGGTGTTGTGCTGTACGGAGGAGACAGTCCACAAGCATATTTTTGAATTTTATTTCCAGTTCTCTGTCCCTGCACGAGATTACAGAAAATAAGCGCCATCCATTTCTAGACTGTCTTCTGGACTCTAGCTCCAAGAAGTGGGCAGGATGAGGCAGTTCCTGCAGAGGAGAGCCAGGGTGGGGCTAGGACTCCTAGAAGGAAGGCTGTGAGGAGTGTGTGAGTACTGTCAGTGGCCTTTGGTCGGCATGCTGCTGGGTGCAAAGGCCACCAGGAGCTGTGGGGGAAACAGGTCATTAGGAGCCCTAGGCTGTGTGAAGTGCCTGCAGCTGTGATACAGGAAACCCACATGGTCACACATGCACACACATGGTCTTCTCGGGCATCATGACAGGTTCCAGAGCTCAGGTGGCTGTACCTTTTTAGACCCTCAACCTCCCATAGGCTGAGCCGAATGAGCAGGTGAGTGAATGTGACTTTGCAGGGTTCCCTTCAGTGGGTACCAGTCCTTTGTGTACTCACATTCTGGGCAGCAGAGGGCAGCAAAGCTTCATTTCCTTCTTAGGTCCTGGAGTCGTGGACCCGCTGGAAGCCAGTTCCTGTGTATACAGAACCCTAAGAGGATGAGTGTTTCTTTAGGAATTTGTTTAATAGAGGGCTGTGAAGTCAGGGATATGACAGAGCCCATAGGACACACTTCCCACTGTTTCTACTCAACTCCCAGGCTTAGCATGAGCACATACCAGTGAATTATGGGAACGAGCTCTACAAGCAAGTTACAGCATGAGCTAACCTTGCCTTAGCATGAGCTGACCTTGCCTGCAGTGTCGTGTGAATGCTGGCTGCCGGGCTGGGGGAGAGCAGGAGGGTCAGGCACTTGCTTCGGAAAGTACTCCCTGTGGGGTACTAGGCTGACACATTGGTGCACACATCTTGTTGAGCTACCAAATCAGGACTGGCAGATATGGCCCAGCGACTTTCTGTGTGTCCCTGCCAGTGACGTTTCTTGAGTCCTCTGTTACCTAGTTGTGGAGTGTGATGCATAGATGTTTGTGTGAGCCAGCAGGGAGCCAACTAGGGCTAGGTTCTGGGCTACCCATTGCCACTTCCCTCCTGCAGCTTTGGTTTATATGGTGCCGCGACCTATCAGATAATCTTTTCAGAGCCTGAGCATAGAAGCTGGCCTAAGTTGGTAACAAAGCAAGGCTGCACCTGAGATAGTGACTGGAACTTGTTCCAAATATCATGTCAGACTGAAGGTACCTGTCGGGTTTGCGGCCTTATAACCAGTTTAAACATGTAGTAGCAGAACATGTAGTAGAAGTTGGGTGTAGGCTCACTGGACAACCTTATTGCCTATGTGTTTCCTGTGCTCTATGGTGGACCATGTCGAGTGCTCACCTCTACCCAGTAGGGATTGCCGATTTGTGATGATGTTGAAGCCCAGGACTCTTGAGGGGCCTGTATCCTGAGGCCCCAGGAGTTAGGATCTGTTGTGTAGGGCTCTTAGGCATGTTCAGTCTTGAGAGACAAGGGAGGATAGTTGGACATGGCCCCTCCACCCTGTCCTGCTGGAGGCCTGGCTCTCTAAGTATGGAGCCAGCCTTGTGGACTGTTGCTGCCCTGTGGCAGAGACTTGACCATCAGGGCTCCAGCCTCTACCTGGAGTTGTATGAAAAGTAAGTCATAACCAAGAAACATTGAGAGAGACGCCTGGTCCTGCCTTGAGGTGACCTGCTGAGCCTGGTCCTGTGCATGTGGGATGCTGTTTCTAAGCTCAGTACTGTGGTCCAAGTGGCTGGGGCTGTTCCAGGTTCTCAGCATATTTCGGCTGTTTGTGCAGCTTGGCTGCCGGTGCTCTGCTGAGGCTTTCTGCTCCTCACTCACGTCTCCCATCAGCAGCTAGGCTAGAGGGCAGCTGTAGGTTTTGAGATAAACCTTCAGGGTGGACACAAAGTAGAAAGGCTTGTGTGTGCTGTGTGCAGCAGCCACGGCTGATTCTGTTTTATTCTAACTAGCATGGTCACCTGACATCACACACATCCCCTTGTCCTCATCATGGAGGCTGCCCATATGTGTCTGGTTGCTGCCTGTCTCCAGGCCTGTCTTTCTGCCCTCGGGGAGTAATGGTTAGGCTGTGCAGAGTCCAGTGAAGCAAGGGCGAACATCAGTGCCAAGTGCCGTGGGACCCCAGGGCTGTGTCAGGGCTGCAGCTTCTGCATGACCTCAGCATTCCAAACCCTTTGCAAGAACAGCCTGTTTGCTTCTGTTTCTCTGGAGCCATGGAGGGCTAAGAGGGTCACATTCTGGCTAGCATTCTCAGTAGCCTGCTCCAACATCCTTCATTCTGTGTGACGCTAGGCATGTTACTGCTTGGGCCAGTCTCCACTGACCTTGGGTGTTATTTTTACTTTGGAGTAATTGCAGAATTACAGAAAGTTGAAAGAATCATGTAGAGAGAATTACTTCCTGCCCCCTGGGATGTCTTACCATTGGGCACATTGTCCCCCTCTCTTGGTGCTGTCTTGACTGGGCTAGGCCCATTTTTCTTACAAGCTTCCCCGTACCCCAGATAACCCCCCAAGCCCTACCCTAGTCTGACATTCCACATTTAGGCCTGGTCACCTCACTTGTGGTTTGACATTGCACCTACATGTGACAGCTGCCTAGGTATGGTGCTAGGGCACACTGAAGTCAGTCTAGTGCACTGATGCTCCATCAGACCAACGGGAGGAGCAGTTACTGAGCCCTGGGTCCTCTTAGCCCATCCCCCTCCATAGCTCCCGGCTCAGACCAAGGTGTGCAATCCCAGCCCTTTCTTCTGGTGGAAGATGAGAGTAATCAGGGGTGGAGAGCGAGAGGGCAGCTCAGCTCCATGCTGGAAGCAGGGACACAGACTCCAGCAGTCTGGCCGAAACTGGGAAGGAACTGAATCACCAGCTGCCGAGGCTTTGTGCCTGATCCCCCAACAAAGGCTGGAATCACTTAACAGGATCTCCATCTTCTCGACACAGGACTTGCCTCCTGTTTATCCTCAAACATGGCGGGTTCTCTATCGTACTGTCCAGGAACATCCACATGCTTAAGATGGCAGGAGACCGTGTTTCCTTCACTTGTTCTTAGGAGCGTGTGTCTGTGGCTAAAACCATGTCATCGCTGCGAAAGTCAGTTAAGGCCAAGGACATGGACCATCATTGTGTTGAGACCAGTGAACTTTCCCCACTTCCCCCCCCCCCGCCCCAGGCCTGGTGTTTCCATCAAGTGGGGTTCCAGGTTTATTTCATAGACTTACACATCCTACCAAGAGGCCATGCCACCCAGTTTCCTGGGGATGTGGGGCTCTGGAAGCTCAGTAACCAGTGAACAGTGAAGGATTTTTGTTTTTTGGGTTTGTTTGGTTTTTTTTTTTGCCTTGTAATGCCTGGGTTCCATGCCCAGTCCTATTTCTCTATAGGCAGGAGGTGCTCCTGGCTGGGCAGTGACCCTAGCTGGCTCCAGCTGTCCCTACGAGTGGGCTATGATCACTCTCAGAGAAGAAGCCCTGCTGGCATTGTCCAGGCTCCTCAGATCAGCCCATGCGTGTTCTCAGTGTTTTCTGCTCACACAGCCTGTTTGTCTGTTCTCCACAATCAGTCAACTTCTGGTAATTAGGACAGGTCTAACTGATGTTTCCACAGAGCATACAATAGTGAGCCATGTTTTCTCCTTTGAAAAAAATGGGGCCATGTCATCTGGTTCCTGGTAGAGATATAGCCAGTGTTCTTAAATGTCCCCAGGCAAGTGAATATTCGGCCACAGAGAGGTCCTTTGCCTTCAGGGACTGGGGACTTATGCAAGTCCTCTGCCTGACTGGTTGCTCTTCATCTTTTCTGAGAAGATGGGCTTGTCTGGCAGTACCACAGATCCAGTGTCTTAAATGTGTGTTGTCTTAGTGGTTTTGGAGGCCAGAACTGTGAAACCCAGTTGTGACAGGCAGGGCTTGGTTCTGCTGGTCCTCCTTGGCTGGCAGATGGTGTCTTCTCTCTGTGTGGCCTTCTCTTTGAGTGCGCCTGTCTCGTGGTCCTTATAAAAATACCAGTCAGTAAGATCAGGGCCATGGCCTCATTTGTAAAGGAGATCTCATGTTTCCTAACTCATTTCTGTAAAAAGAACCTCATTTTATTTAAACTACCTTTGTGTGTGGCCCCTGTGCCTTTAAAAAATGATTTTGTTTTTGTTTTATTTGTATTCGTATTTAGCCTGTGTGTATGTAAGCGCACCGTGTGCATGTAGTGCCTGTGGAGGCCAGAAGAGGGAGTTGGATCTCCTAAAACTGGAGTTACAAATGGTTGTGAACTGCCAAGTGGGTGCTGAGAACTGAACCTGGCTTCTTTCTCTGCGAGAGCAGCAAATGCTCTTAACCTCTGAGCCTCCTCCTGAGGCCCAGACCTGTGTCTTGGTTCTGTTTCCTGTAGCTGTGCCAAAACCTGACAGCAGCAACCTAGGGAGGAGCAGTTTCCTTGGCTCACAGTTCCAGGTCACAGTCCCATCAATCTGGGGACAGAAAGGCAACAGGAACTCAAGCAGTTGCTCACCTTATACCCACAGTCAGCAGCAGATAGCATGCAGCAATGCAGGCATGCCAGTGCTGAGCTTGCCCTCCGCTTTTCATTCTGTCTGGCACTTAGCCCATGCAGTGATGCCACCCATATTCAAGGTGGACCTTCCCACCCCAGTCCAATTAAGAAATCCTTTATAGGCCAACATAATCTAGATGATTTCTCACTGAGACTACCTTCCTGTCATGTCCAGTTGACATTCAGAACTAACCGTTACTCCCTGTCTCCAAAGATAGTCCTATTACTTTTCCTTTTGAAAAAATGTTTTAAGACAAGGTCTCACTTTGTAGCTGAAATTTACATTGTAGCCCAGGCTGGCCTCAAATTCATGGCAATTCTCCTCCCTCAGCCTCCTGAGTGCTAGGATTATGACAAGCGTTAGCTTCCATGCCTGGCTGCCTGGCATTCCATTCTGAAGAACCAAGAGTTAGCGCTGCTGCAGCACATGGTTTTGGAATACAGTTCAGCCCTTACAGTAGGGGTGTGCCAACACACCATAGAGGGTTATCCGAGGCCAGGAGCACAAGAAAGAGAGGACACAACTAGGCAGGTGAAACTACCTAGTAAAGATAGGGCGGAGAGCCAGAGATGAGAGGCTGTAGGCTGGTGTTCCAGTGATGGCAGCTCTCCTGGAGACTTTGTTCTTAGGCTTTGTGTCCTAATGCCGGCAAGCAAGGTGGAGGTATGTCATGGCCAGGACCTGGGGTTGGCGCCGAGGCAACCTCACATTACCCCAAAAACACTGGGGACCCAGCCGAGCTTGGAGACCAACACAGGGACACACTGCTGTGTGGAGCCTTGAAGCTGAGGGATTAGGACTATTCATCACCTGAGCACAGTCACAGCCTGCCTCGTCCCTGGCCTTAGCCTCTGCAGGGGTGGAGGGACCTGGGCTGAATAGACACTGACCTCACTACTCACTCATGTGTTCTCTCTCCTCAGGTACAGAGCCAAAGACCATTTTGCCCAAGAAGGAAAAACTGAGGCTTCGCCATGAGCGATGGCTGCAGAGTAAGTTCATGTCCTTCCTTGTGAGTTAGCCACACTCGCCTCATCTCATTCAGACCCTTGTGCCACATGGCCGGACTGTTGGGTCCTGGTCATGTTCTTGTCCTCACAGGCCCTGATGGGGTCCAGGAGGTGCTCCCTAGGAAGCATTAAAGGCAGCACTCGGTGGGAGCCACAGAGAGGGAGTCAGCAGCAGGACAAACAACATGAGGTAGTTCGTCCCCAGAGTGGGCGTAGACCGATGGAACCTCCTGCAGCAGCCCCCTTGCTTCCTCTTCTGTAGAAAACCATCCTGAGAGCTCTTCTCTGTCCCTTTGGGTCCAGAGTCTGTTTGGGGCTCCATGATGAAAGCTGTATCTACAGAGGTGACATGTACATCTGTGACTCCACAGAGGTCAGGCCTGTCTGCAGACCTTTCCTGGCTGCCTGAGGTTGGTTGTAGTTGTTGTTTTGTGATGGTCTATTACTGCCCAGGCTAGCTTAGCACCCTGGGTAGCCAAGCCTGACCCTGAACTCCTCATCTCTGTGCCCCTGTCCTGCAGCCGTAGGAGTGAGGCAGCTCGCCTGGCATGGCTGAGGTTGGGTTTGGTCTTGGTCTCCAGTCAGGCGTCGGGAGCAGATGGAGCAGCTCTCCCTCACTCCCTTCCTGTACATGGTAGTTTTCTTCTCTTTCCATAATGCTGATGATGTGCGACTTTTCCTAAGTGCTTTCTTGTGTTTACTTGAAAATTGCATAGATTGCTTTGTAATTTTTTTTTCTTAGATGCTATCTTCTTAGTGTGATTCTGTCAACCTTGGGAGTTAATTTAAAACATTTTCATCTTTATGTTCTTGTATGTTTAAGTACGATTTACCTTATTTTTTTCTTGAAAACTTTAAATAAAAGGGTGTTTTTTGGAAGCAGTATTTATAGAAATTGGTCAGTTTCCTCAATGATTACTACTTAAATATTTTGTTACTTTGTGGATTTTTTTTTTTTTTTTAAAGAAATTGGCTGCTCTCTTTACCTTCTCACAATTCCTAGCAAGTGTGGTGTGTTCTCTTTGGAGCAGGAGATGCCAAGGCTTCAGCCATGGGACCTGACCATGTCTGAGGTGTCGTTCCTTGATGTGGGACTTTTTGTTTCTGGTGGTTAATCGATTGAGTCAATTTTAATTGCTCATGATTTCTTCTAAAACAGTCTAATCTCATCATATCTCAGACATTATTAGCCAAAGGCTGTGTGTTGCCTCTTCCCTCCCTCCGTCCCCTGCATCCCCACGCTCCTCCAGTACTACAGATTGAACCTAGGGTCTTTCTCATGCTAGACAAGTGTTCTGCCACTGAGCGGCATCTCCAGCCCTGCTTTCTCATTAGATACCTTTTTATGTGTGTGAGCATTTGGCCCGCATGCCTGCGGAGGTCAAAAGAAGGCATCAGATCTCTTGTAACTAGAATTACAACCAGTTGTGGGCCACATGGTGGTTGCTGGGAACTGAACCTGGGTCCTCGGGAAGAGCTGTTAACTGCTGAGTTTGTCTTGCCATTTTATCTGTGTTCTGCTCTTTCTGCTTAGATTCCTTAAGAAGCTCCATCTCTCTAGTCCAAGAATCCCGGCTATGAATTCCTAGGCCTGTTGTCTTCTCAAACTAGTAGCTTCCGGCTGATTCCCTAGCCTCCGAGTACAGCGTTAGCTGCGTCTTTACTTAGCACCATACTGTTTTATCTCACAGCGATTCATTGTTCATTCCTGTCTACCCATCAGCATCTTAGTGCGTTTCAAAGCAAGTTGGGGGCATTTGTATACTTCCTACAAATAGGTTGGCTAGCATTTAGCTTGTCTGTGATCTTCTCTTTTCTCTTGTGAAGAGTGTGTTTGCCTAGTGCAACAGTGACTTCTGACAGCTGCATCTGCCACCTGACTGCCCAGGGTGAGGTGCCATGGCCAGCGAGTCTGTGGTTGGGTTTGCAGTTATCTCCTGGGAGTGCATGTACTCAGGCCGTGCTCGGCCTTCCTGCAGGCTGTGCTGCTGGCAGCCATGGCCACCCCATGGCTGGGAGGCATCACACTCCTGTTCATCATTGCTGCCCTGTCCCCTGTTGATGGGTATCTGCCTTTCCATCTTGTCTGGGGTGAATAAGGTTGTGAGCATTTGTTCCAGTCTTTCTGTGGACATGTTTTTATTCCTCTTATGTAAATACTTAGGAATGGAATGTTGGGTCATAGGGCAGGTGTATGTTTAGTTTTATAAGCAACTGCCAGACATTCTTCTGAAGCAGTAGTTCATGTGCGCCCCTCCAGGAGCATGAGAGTTGTGGTGGCCGGCCACACAGTCGTGCTCACCGGTGGTGTGTGTGTGTCTCCAGTCATGTATCTGGTGACATGGGCTAACATCTCACGGACGGCAATCTTTGTTCTGTGGAAGAGGGCTGGCATATGTGTCCATCTCCTTTGCAGTTCATCATCAGTAAGGTTCAGTTTTCTCAAGCTGCCCTGTGTTTTATTACTGAGCTTGGGGACTGTGTGTGCCGGGAACCTGCTGGCCCTGGTCTGCTGTGTGTGCTGGGGACCTGCTGGCCCTGGTGGTCTGCTGTGCTGTACTAGGAACCTGTTAACCCTGATCAGCTCTGTGTTCTGGGGACCTACTGGTCCTGGTCAGCTGTGTGTGCTGTGTTCTTGCAGACTGTCTTGCACATTCATTTTCTCAACCTTTGTTTTTTTTAATTGAGACAGGGTTTCTCTGTAGCCTTGGCTGTCCTGGAGCTTACTCTGTAGACCAAGCTGGCTTTGAACTTAGAGATCTGCCTTCCTCTGCCTCCCAGGCCGGAATTAAAGACAGTGTGCCACCACTGCCCAGCCTTTTTTTTTTTTTTTTTAACTGCAAGAGTTTAATTGAAAAAAAAAATCAAACCTATATTTCTTTTTCCATATGGTTATGTGTTTTGTTTAAGAAAGCCTTGCCTAGGTTGATCTCTTTGAGTTTGAGGTCAGCCTGGACTACATAGTGAGTTCCAGGACAGCCAGGGCTATGTAATAGACTTTGTCTCAAAAACAAACAAACAAAATTCCCCAAAGAGCAACCTAATCTGGAGTCACAAGGATGTTCCCTTCTGAAAGTGCCAGAGCGGCTAGTCTTAGGTGTGTCCCTTGAAGTGGCGTGTGTCTGCTGTGAGTTGGTGGGTAGGCCTGCCACAGTCTGGTGCAGACCGTTTTCCTCTTTGGATTGTCCTTTTGGAAGTCACTCAGTAGTTTCAGCAGGTGACAGTCACATAAGGCCGCCTTTGCTCCTTGGTCTTCAGGTGCTCTGGGTATTTCTGGGTCTCAGCACGTGCATTTAACTCTACTATTACTTTTTCATTTTCTTGAAAGACAACAACCAAAGCTTGGAGGGATTATGACTGGGTCGCGTTCGGTATGTAGGTCAGCTTCAGGTGGGTTTGCCACCGACACCAGATCAAGTCCAGGGACACGCCGAGTTTTGTTCATTTCCATGATCAGTGCTGTAGATGTTCTCTCTCTCTCTCTCTCTCTCTCTCTCTCTCTCTCTCTCTCGTGTGTGTGTGTGTGTGTGTGTGTGTGTGTGTGTGTATGTGTGTGTGTGTGTGTGTTTTGTGTCTTGGACAAACTTCTTAAAGTTGCAAAAGTACAAGTGATTTTTTTTTTTTTTAAATAACAACCTTACATCTGTGATCTTGCTAAGGTTATGTCTTAGTCTGGTAGCTACCCTGGATTCTCTGGGACCTTTGACGGTGTCTGTCATTGCTGTCACTGTGAGGAACTGTCCCAAGCTTTCCCTTTGTCCTGTCCCATGTTCCTCTTTTTGCTCTACTCTGCCTATTGACTTAACCCACCCCCACCCCCACAGTGCCAGACCTGAGGAATGGTCTCCCTCCCTCGAGCAGTGTGTTCTGAACATGACGGCCCTTGAAAGTCTGTGGACGGTCAGGTGTCCTCCAGACTCCTTTCATACCACCCACAGCTCGACTCACCCCACACAGCATTTCTACACTTGATGTGCCCGTCTGATGTTTGGTAACTCAGAAGCTGCGCCTCACGGCTGTGATTCCTTCCCTGGATTCCGGCGGTGCTTCAGGGCTTTACCATGTTTTGGCTTTTAGTGTTTCTCTACTTATTTAGAGTCTCAAGTAATTTATCCTCCGGTGCAGGGAGCGAGGGGCAGCGGCAGGTGTGGCCACTCCTCTGTCTTTGTCTGTACTCTGCTCTGGACTCCATTCTTGTTTATTTTGAGGGTTAGTAGACCTGCTTTCTGCTTTCCTGCTTGTTCTGTTGAAATAATGTTTTGTTCACAGTGAGTGAGATTTTTATGTTTTGGAGACAGTGTCTTGAATATTGTCTGTGACGTTTGAGGGGTTTGTTTTTGTTTTGTTTAAGAATAGGATTTAGATTGCTTTCCTAGCTCAGCGTGGTTAAAGTCCTGTTGCAGTGTAGGTTAGGGATTGAAGCTGGGCATATCTGCCTCGACCCCCACCACCGCCTTGCTGTTTCTTCCGCCTCTGTCGCCTCTGTCGCTGCCTCCCTGGTAGCAGTGAGCTGCCAGATGGGAGTGCGGGAGACTGCGGGGTCAGCCCCGTCTTTTGAGCTCGGTAGAATGAGGTGTTTTCTGTCTTAGATCTGTTTATGGTTTCATTGTAACTTTCCAGTGGCCAGGGTTCCCCTGTTAGCCAGCACTGCCATGGGTCCAGACCCCAAACCACCCCTGCACGCCCTGGACTGCCCGGTTTGGCGTCTCTGGCTTGGATTTGCTTGTGTGTGTTTGGGCCGCTTGTCCTCCTGAGCCTTGCTCTCCTTTCTCTGGGTCTGCCCGGTGCGTGTGTGAGAGAGTGGCCCCAGAGCTGCCAAGGAAGTTCTGTCCCCAGACTTTGGCTCAGGGAAGAGGGGCTGCTCTTGATGAGGTGCTAAGTGAATTGTTTGCTCTGTTCCAGCTAGACTGGGGAAAAAAAAACAAAAAACCAAAACAAAAAAAACCCCACCAAATTGTCACTTATAAATCCACAGAGGTTCTTAGGCTACATTGGGCAGAGGGCTTGGATGGCTGTTTTTGCCTCAGGGTGAAGTGATGGAACCTGACGAATTGGACCTGCCTGGTGTGGTCCATGTGGGCCTTTCTGAGCTGCCCTGTGAGGCATCTTCCCAGTGGTAGGGAGTGGCAGAGTTGCCTGTGCCTTGCTGAGGGGGAACTGCTGGTAGCCTCACCCCCTCTGTTAGGGTCACCACGTTTGAAGTATCATGTGATTTTGAAGACAATCAAATGCCAAGGCTGTGCCCTGCAGTGAACTTTCTCTTACATTGGTGCTGTGCACGCCACCTGGCCACCCACCCTGCTCCCCATGTTCCCTAGCGCTGTCAGTTCCTTCCCATGAGACCTTTCTCCCCATCTTGCATTCTCGAGGAGGTGCCACATGGTTCTAGATTGCCCAGGAGAAAAGGGACATTGTGGCTTCTCAGGAAGTGACCTATGGAAATAGAGCCCAGGGCCTGCATCTGCCCAGCCCCTGTGCCAGCCCCCGTGTCTGTGCGCAGGCCCTGCACTCTGCCCCTTACAGAGGAGGCGGTCCCCTGTGCTGCAGCTCCAAGCTCAGCGCCAGCCCTGTAATTAAAGTGTGCCTCTGTGATTAAGAAGAGAAAAATAACTCAGCGCTGGCCCGCCCCCCAAGTCTTGAGGGGTGCAGAGCAGGTGACAGCAGGGAGACAGAGAAGAACACTTCTGCTCTGTGGGAACAAGCAGGCCCCAGGGCGCACGCAGCTCGGTGGGTGCCTTGGCATTGGTGGCCTCTGAGGGGCGGCTGGGGGATGGGTTTAATTGGCATGTACTCCTGTCTCTCCCCTCAGAAATCGAAGCCATAAAGCTGGCTGAGCAGAAGCTCAAGGAGGAGCGGAGGCGCAGGGCCACGGTGGTGGTGGGCGACCTGCACCCCCTGAGGGATGCCCTCCCTGAGCTGCAGGAACTGGAGGCCAGCCGTCGGCAGCACACGAGAAGGTGAGCGAGCGTCCTGTGCTGGCCATCTCTTAGAGAGCTGTGGTCAGCCCTGGATTCAGAGGGGAAGGGAGGCATTCATAGTTGTCGATGGTGGCCCCATCTCTGCAAGGTGAGTGAGTCAGCACACGTGGCCTGGGGAGCCTCGCCTGGGAATGTGGTATCTGTTGTGACAGGAGCGCCCAGATGTACCCCTGCTGGCAGCCTGGACCCGCCACCGGCCACCGCCCCTGTACCTTCTTCCCATTGGCCTGTTTCCAGCCTGTGCACGAGGTCAGGCACAGGCCTCGTGGCCACTGCTGTGCATCCACTGCCCTTCCTGCTACCCTGCGGGCAGCTCTGACATCCTGTTCTCAGTCCTTCCCCTGCCTCTGTCTCTCCCTCCCTACCCTGCCGAGGATAACTCAGTGAGTGGGCATGGGATGCACACCCCTAAGTGTGTGGATCCTCCGGGTGCAGTGCAAGGATGAAGAACAGGCACAGGGCGAGGGGCTCTCCAAAGTGCAGAGCTGCACCCCTGGGCAGGTGGAGGGGCTTTAAGGGCGCTCTGCTCTCAGAGCTGCTGGGCTTTCAGGGTTTGTCATTTCTGGTTTTTTTCCTGGTTTTGTTTTATCATCTATCTCTCTATCTCTATCTATCTATCTATCTATCTATCTATCTATCTATCTATCTATCTATAGGATGTTGGTGATGAGGGTGAGACATAGTCTCACTCTCCAGGCTGGTCTATAACTCATTATATAATTCAGACCAACCTTGAGCTTAATGCAATCCTCCTGCCTCAGCCTTCCAAGTGTAGATGTGAGCCACCATTTGAGGCTTGAGGCTTGTTACTTCTTTTTTTTTTTTTTTTTTGAGACCAGGCTGGCCTCGAACTCACAGAGACCCGCCCGGCGAAGCTTGTTATTTGTTACTTTACCTTTTAAACAAATAATTCTTTCTCCTTCTGAATTTTCATCTGAGGCTAAAGCAAAGGTTCCGTGCACTTCATCTGTGATCCCTCACCCTTGTCATGGGGCAGGTGGATGGCATACTACAGGGCCAGATGGCCAAGGGCTGGCTTCCCAAGATGGAACACCCACTCTGCTCAGGCCAGCTTCAGCGCTGACACAAGGTCAAGCCTCAGCCGCTGAACAGAGCCAGTGTGCAGATTCCATTCCTGGTTCTTAAGCAAAAAATGTGACCCCGGTCAAGGGTCCCTTCTCTCTTTATAGTTTCTCATCTGAAAAATGTGCTTGGGCTCCCCGATGGGGAGAGCTGCATAAACAGCCTGCTCTACCAGCCCAGAGAGGGGTGTGTGGGGCTATGTGCCTGCTTAGGATTGCTTCAGTTGTGAGGAGAGAAGGTTCCCATCTTGTCCCAGCCCTGAATGCTGTTGCACATGTACCCTGGTGTGCTTTGCCTCACATACTAAATGTAAAGTGGTAATTAGGGGATTGAGGAAATATCTCAGTCTATAAAGTCCTTGCTGTGCACTTTTGCTGGTCTGACTTTGCATCTCCAGCACCCGTGTAAAACTGGACATGGCCTCTGTAACCCAGTGCCACGTGGGTGGAGGCAGCAAGATTTCTGGAGGTCATTGGCCAGCCAGCCTAGCCAAATTGATGAGCTTCAAGTAAAATGAGGTTGAGCTATTGAGGAAAGACGCCAGAGTTGACCTGGCCTTCACATGTGCGCGCGCGCGCGCGCGCGCGCGCGCGCACACACACACACACACACACACACACACACACACACACACACACACGTACATACTTATATGAACACACCTATGTGAACGCACACCACAAAATAAAGTAGTAATTTACTTGGCATGTGATCCTCCTGTTTCCTCCTCCTGGTTGTGAGCTTTTCAGACTGAGGCAAGCATTTTTGGGGAGCTGGGGGGGGTCATGATTTGAGATAGGATTTCTCTGTGTAGCCCTGGCTGTCCTGGAATTCACTCTGTAGACCTGGCTGGCCTCTAACTAAGAGATCCCCTGCCTCTGCCTCCTGAATTCTGGGATTAAAGGCATGCACTACCACCACCCAGCAAGTTGAGCATTCTTCACGCCATCCCCCATTAAAGTATGCCCCATGTTTTCTTGAGGGTGGAGAAGACCCTGGTTGCTAGGAGGAAGCTCATGCAGATGGCAGCCATCTTCATGACGTTATCGAGCCACACACTGCTAGCCTAACTCATCCCTGAACCACGAAGTAGATGTGTGTTCCCCAGGATTCTCATTGTGCTGGGCTTTGACCCCTTCCACTTTGTGCCTTTGGAAAGGAACTGGCCACACTGACCCTGAGTGGGGAGCTATGCTCCCTCTCCTTAGGGACAGGGTCTGCAGAGTCGTGGGTTCTGCTGAAGAGGGAGCTTTGCCTCTTCCCTGAGTATTTGCCCATCATTGGTTTATATTCTATAGACTCATGAGTGTTTACTTTATGCTTTGGGCTATCATCCAATACTACTTCATTTATTGCTGAAATTGTTCCAGCAGTGGCCACCGGCATTTCTTAAAGTAGCTCCCAGATGGCTCAGCTCTGCCCATCTGTGGGGTGGGTGTGTCTGAGCATGTCCTCACCTTCTGATGTTAGTAGAGGCTGGGAGCTCACCTTGGGCATCTTCTGCCTGGTCCTGGTACCAGGTGATTCTCCAAGGAGCTTGGTCCCTTGCCTTGGAGAATGATGCCAGATAGCAGGATCTGAGGCTGGAGTGCAGGTCAACCCAGAGTCTTATTTCAAGCAGGGCAGATGCTCCAGTCCGCGTGCCAACCTGAGAATATGTACTCAGAGTTAGGAGAACCACAAGACTGTCCTCTGGCAACTGCAGGTATACACTTCATTTTGGTGATTCTAGGATTCAGTGGTCTAACAGAGCTGGTATAAAATGGTCATGATTTGTACAGTAAAGGGGAGAGACAGACAACAGAGCATGGGGAGTCCCAGAGGCAGAGCTAAAGTCAGGAGGAGGCTTAGCCAGCACCAAGGACTGGGCTTGTGCACCGAGGACTGCAGCTGAGGATGTTCACTATGCCAGCGACTCTGCCTTTGGCCACTTTTCTCCATACCTGCACCCTGCCAGCCCCTTGGCCACCTAATGCCTAACTGGCCTGTTGGGGTTCAGGCCCCACATATGTCCTTACTATGTTAAACTGGCCTTGTTCAGGGCAGTGCTCTTCACCATGGGAAGGAAGGTGCTATGTCTAGATGACCATGCTTGCTGCCCACCACAGTCACATCCTCATGTTGGAGGCTCAAAGGGACTTTATGTGGGACAATCCTGTGACCCTCTCCCATATCACATGGTCAACTGCAAGTCCATGTGTGACAGAATGGCCTAAGGGTCTTCACAATACCTTCCAGGTGCCCCTGTAGTGGCTGCTCTCTCACTGGAGCTGGGCCGGAGGGTCTACAGGATTCCCGAGGTAGACTCTAGAACAGGCTGGCTGCGGTGGCACACGCCTTTAATCCCAGGACTCGAGAGACAGAGCCAGGCAGATCTCTGTGAGTTCGAGGCCAGCCTCGTCTACAGAGCGAGATCCAGGACAGGCACAAAATCTACATGGAGAAACCCTGTTTTGAAAAACCAAAAAGAAAAAAAAAGGTGCAAACATATTTGTTTACTGATGCAGTGAATGTGCTTGTTTAACATAAAGAATCCAATCTCGGGCTGAAGAGATGGTTCAGTGATTAAGAGTGCTTCTTGCTTTTGCAGAGGGCTCTGGTTCAGTTCCCAGCACTCACACCGAGACCTGTAATTCCAGCTCCACTGGATCTGACGCCCTCTTCTGGCCTCCAGGGGCACTGCAATCATGGCATTTACTCACAGACACATACATGTACACATAAGTAAAAATAAAAACAAATCTTTAGAAAAAAAGTAAATAAATCTTGACTGTACATCTGATACTTAAGGATGTAGAGTATCTAGTATTTTTGAGTTGATCAACATTTTTGTTTTATAATCATAAGTGCTGAGGATGATATCTCACATAGTAAACGTATATATGGTGAAAGTATGTTAGGGCTCTTTCAGAAATTGCTGGAAATTATGTTCTGACGTCAAACAAAATTTAATGTTTTGTTTGTTTATTTGTTTATTTATCCATCCATCCATCTCTGTCTGTCTATATCCATCCATCTCTATCTATCTATCTATAATGAAACTCAAATTAGCAACTCAAACAGCAATTTTTTTCCTTTTCTTTTAAATCTATCTATCTATCTATCTATCTATTTATTTATTTATTCGTTCATTCATTTATTTATTTACTTTACATCCCGGTAACAGTTTCCCCTCCTGGTGCCTCCCCAATCCACTCCTCTCTGTTGTTTCTGTTTAGGAAAGGGCAGGTCTCCCATGAGTATCAACAAAACATGGCATAGCAGGTTGCAGTAAGACAGAGCACCCCCATGTATGAGGGCTGGGCAAGGCGACCCGGTATGAGGAGTAGGGTCCCAAAGCCAGTAAAAGAGTCTGAGACAGCCCCTGTTCCCACTGTTGGGAGTCTCACAAGAGGACTGAACTACACAACTGTCACATACATGAAGAGGGCCTAGGTCAGTCCCATGTAGGCTCCCTGGTTGTCAGTTCAGTCTCTGTGAGCCCCTATGAGCCCAGGCTAGTTGATTCTGTGGGTTTTCTTGTGGTGTCCTTGGCCCCTCTGGCTCCTACAATCCTTCCTCCCCCTCTGCTGCAGGATTCCCCAAGCTCCACCTAATGTTTGGCCATGGGTCTGCATCCGTTTCCATCAGTTGCTGGATGAAGCCTCTTTGATGACAATTGGTTTAGGTACCAATCTTGTCACAGGAGATGGCCAGTTCAGGCTACATATCTGCTATTGCTAGGAGTCTTAGCTGGGGTTGTCCTTGTAGAGTCCTGGAAGATTCCCTTGTACCAGGTTTCTACCTGACCCCGAAATGCCCCCCCTTTCCAGTCGTCTCTTACAGTACTACTCCTTCTACACCCCTAGCCTGATCGCTAATGTTTTCATCCCCACCCGCCCTCAGTCCATTCAGAAAATCTCTTGTATTTCCCCTTTCCAGGGAGATCCATGCATCCTCCTTTGAGCCCTCTTTGTTACCTAGCCTCTCTGGATCTGAGGATTGTAGCGTAGTCATCCTTTATTTTGTAGCGGGTATCTCCTTATGAGTGAGTACATACCATCTTTGTCTTTCTCAGTCTGGCGTACCTCACTCAGGATGTTATTTTCTAGTTCCATCCATTTGCCTTCAAATTTCCTCGTGTCCTTGTTTTTAACAGTTGAGTAATACTCCATTGTGTATATGGACCACATTTTCTTTATCCATTCTTCAGTTGAGGGGCATCTAGATTGTCAAACAGCAGTTTTTAAATCAAGAATTCTGAAAATGCAGTGCAAAGGCAGCCTGATTTGACACAGGCGTGAAGAACGATAAGGATACATTACAGGGCTTTGTTTGCATGCTTATACCATTATACTTCTCTGAGAGCCAGAAACCTTGTGCAAGAAGAACACTGCCACGCCTCCCATGTAACAGTCTTGAATGCCAGCTGAGGAGGGCAGTGCTGGTTGGCATTGCATCCTGGGTATCAGGACCAAGGCTGAAGTAAAGGTGCATGATGCAACTCAGGCACACTCTGCCAAAAACACCCTGGATTCATTTTGCGTTTGATTTTGTATCTATTTTTGGCTGTTGTATGTTTGGAAATCTACTAGTTTTAAATTTTTCAGTTATGAAACACCATATGGGGCTGTGCTCTAGGAAGTCCACCGTCTGCCTGTGGAAGAACTTCACAGGGTTAGTTAGGCTGTGTTCTCGTTTCCAGTGTCTGAGTTCGGGATTGCTCCGGGCCCATGCTCAAGAGTTCTGTGAGACCTGGGCGGCTGCCACCATACTCAGAGAAGCTCTGGACTGCATTTAGGGTGACTTTCCCCATCATGCAGCCAGTGGGGCTGAGGGAGCTACCTAGCTAGGTCACCTGAGGCAGAGTTCCTCTCCAGGCTAGCCTGGAGGCCTTGGCCACCACTGCTTAGGTACTTCTTATTCCATGGATTCTGGGACCTCTGGAAGGGCTGAGCAAACAGGCATGAGGTCACCATCCTCACAGACTGGGGCAGGGAAGGGTTGCATGCAACCTGACATTCCTTACTCAGGGGGACCAGAAACCAGGGTGTGAGAATGCCCTGAGACAACCAAAGTCATTCATTCATATTTAAAAAGGAACATGAATAGGAGATCAGGCCTCCTGCTCAGGATTCTAAATTAGGTGTTGGTCTAGGACATGGTACTCTGCGTCCTTCCTCTGGCTGCCTCCCGCTCAGGCCTTCACTCTTTCAGCATAGCATCTCTGAAACCATCTTGTCAGGTGGTGAGCTCTGGGATCTCCCTCTCCCCTCCCAGGTCCCTTGCTGGTGAGTGGGCATGCTTCTGCTGCCCTCCCAAAGATTGAATCAGTTCCTGGTAATCTGCAGGAATGCTGCCTGGCACCGAACCCTGGGCTCTCAAACTTACCCACCATGTCAGACCCAGTGTGGTAGCGTGGAAGACCCTGAGAATCTTCTCAGATTACCCTTGTCTGGGGGTCGGCAGGCAAGACCCTCTTGGCCCAGAAGGTCCCTCGGTGAACTTTGACATCTGTAGGGCAGACATGAGGTTTGTTTCTGACTCCTAAGGTCACATTGGAAGGCAGCTGCTACATACGTTTCTTCTCTCATCAGAAGTGAGAAGTGACAGATGTCAGGCATTTGTGTCTTGTCGGGAGTGCTATGTTTTTAGAGTTAGTGGAGTCCAGGGTAGGCTGTCGCCTAGAAGGCTTCTCCACTCAGGTTGGGCAGGTGGCAGACTCGGGGTCCAAATGTGATGTGTTTTCATGGGATGATAGTCTTTTCTGTATCACATGGGAGCCTTAGGGAGTAAGAAAAGCCCCTAGATACTGTGATTGTCAACTCCAGATATGGTAGCCAGGTGAGTGGCTCATCTAGATCTAATCTCCACAGCCAGTGTACAGTGTGGAACTCGTGAACTCCTAGTGGTATAGACACCAGGGGCACCACAGAGACAAATTTTCTAGTGAGATGTGGTGTCAGACTGACTTGGATTCTCTCTGTCCACAGCAGAGTGACCAGCAAGCCCAGGCCAGTGGAGCTTCGCCGGATGAGCGCAGCCCAGCGACAGCAGCTCCTGTGAGTACAGCCCTGCCGACCAGGGCCGTCTTCCTGATCTCCTCATCTGCACTCCCCCCACCCCACCCCACCCCAAGCCTCCCACTCTCTTCTCTGTCCTTGTGACTCCAGATGGGAGACATTTTTGGGGACCAAGAACTTTATGTCCTGTAGTTAGGCATTGGGCGCCTGTCTGGAGTGCTTCCAGGGAGTGGCGTCTGGTGTGTGGAACTTAGTCTCCCTGGGCCTCTGGGATGGTGGGTTAGACACACATATCCCCCACACCTTGTCCCTAAATTAGCAGGATTGGCCTGTTGGTCACTGACATTGTTCTAAGATGTGAGCTTGGCCATGAGATTCTTGGCTCCGATTTTTTAGCCTCTGCAGACTTGGCTGCAGTGGTGTGCTGGCTTTGGGGGACTCTGAGGCAGCCTGAATCTCACACCCACACATTTGTTTGTTTGTTTGGTTGGTTTTTTGTTTTGTTTTGTTTTTGTTTCCAGAGTGATGTTTTGCCTTGTCTATATAGAACCTCTGTTGTTTAGTGGTGTTGAGTGTTCTGTGTCAGTTTTTCCTGAAGCTCTTCGAGTCCTTTCAGGGTATAGGTTAAAGTCTTTTAATGATTACTCTTGGTTTGGGAAATTTGTATTGAATTTTACAGCCTCACCTCTCTTCCCAGTACTGGGAATTGTACCCAGAGCCTCATACGTACTGAGCGCCACTGCTAAGATACATCCTGTTTCCTATGTTCGTTTGTTTGTTTGTGATTTTGTTTTGTTTGTTTTCATTTTTTGAGACAGAGTTTTTCTCTGTGTATACCCTTGGCTGTTCTGGAACTTGCTATGTAGACCAGGCTGGCCTCGAACTCACAGAGATCCACTTGGCTCTGCTTCCCAAGTGTTAGGATTAAAGGCGTGCGCCACCACCGCCCGGCTCTTGTTTTTGAGGTAGGTTCTTACTAAGTTACCCAGGCTAGTCTTGAACTCGCTCTCTCTGACCAGGGCAGGCCTTGCAGTTGCTATCCCCCTGTGTCAGCCTTCTGAGCAGCTAGAATGAATTCCAGAGCCAGGCGGTAGCCCCGCTAGCCCCATTCCTTCCTGTAGGCTGACTCCCAGTTCTCAGCCTCAGGGCTCTTCCACACCTCTTAATCTATCTTCACTTGACTTCTTTTGGGCTTGTGTGTGTCTTTCTTGTTTCCCTCTCTTATGAACAGCTTTGTCTGAAGGCAGCTAGTATAGACAGCTCCTGCCAGGCAAGCATCCATCCATCCATCCGTCCATCCATCCATCCGTCCATCCATCCATCCATCCGAGTGTCTGATCTCTGGCAGTCACTCCTCCCTGTGCCTCTGCTATAGCCTAGCCTGGACCAGGGCAGCTCCCTCTGCACCATGTCTGGGACGAGCAGAAGCTCTACCTGCCAGGATGCCCCATCCCTACAGCTTCCTCTGTTGCTGCACTCCAGCATCCTCTCCATCTGTCTCAGTCATTCTTGTATTGCTGGGAAGAGACACCATGACCAAGGCAGCTCATAAAAGGAAGCATCTAATTGGGGGCCTGTTTACAGTTTCAGAGGCTTAGTCCACGGTCATCAAGGTGGGGAGCAGACAGGCATGGTGCTGGGGCAGCTTTACATCTTGATCCACAGGCAGTAGGTAGCGAAAAAGAGAGACTGAGCCTGGTGTGGGTTTTTAAAACCCCAAAGCCCACCCCCAGTGACATGCCTCCTCCGGCAAGGCCACACCTAATCTTTCCCAGGTAGTTCCACCAGAAATTCAGACATGAGCCTATGGGGCCATTTTCATTCAAACTACCACACCGTGTCTGTTGACGGACATTGCCTTTGGAAGCAGCACAGGCTGGTGTCTCCAGGCTCTACTGAAGGAGGCCATGCTGGGGGAGAGGGGAGAGAAAGGATGGGGGGACCTGACAGCCAAGGATCCAGCATGTCTGGGAGACAGGACCACTAAGGAGCCTAGGCCCCCGAGCTGCCTGTGTCCATCGCTGTGTCTGTCCCATCGCTCAGAGCTCTCCGGTGCACATCTATTTTGGGCTATTTGGAGGGAAAGGCACCTCTTATATAAGGCTGTCTTCAGGGCATGTGACGGCCACTGCTCCCTGTTCGTCAGCCTCTGCCTTGGCAGCAGCCCTTAGCAAATCCCTCTTAGACCCACTGGGAGGGTGACCCCACCCGAGGTTGATGCTCACTCAGCAGCCATGTGCCCTTGCCTCCCGGGGGCCCTGGCACTGTACTTATGCTTACTCTGGGCCCCTGCTGTCTGTTGTAGCCTTAGGCCTGGGCCTGTCATGTGCATCATCCTGGGGGGTTCTTGTTCTCCCCGGGCTGACTTCTGCTTTCCATTCTTTTAGTGAGGAAGAAAGGACCCGGTTTCGGGAGCTGCTGGCCAGCCCATCCTACAGAGCCAGTCCCCTGCTGGCCATCGGGCGGCAGCTGGCCCACCAGATGCAACTGGAAGGTGGCGAACAGCTCTGACCAGGACAGTGTGTGCCATTGAGATCCGGAGGACTCACGTGTGGGTAGAGGTGCCAGCAGCTCTTGAGCCCTGTTCTGTACCTATGTGGCCGCCTAACCAGTCTTGAGACCTAGGGAGGGGGAAGGAAGAGCTGCTGATGAGGACAAATAAAGTGACTTATGGACTGTGGCTTCCGTGGCCTGGAGCCCTTCTGTGGCTGCCCTTCCCACTTGGAGTCAGCTGCTCCTGCATTTTCAAGGCTGAGCTGACCCTGGTACAGCTGTCCTGGTCCTCTGCAGAACAAACCCAGGGTCCCCAGCTAGAGGGGCAGAGTTGGAGTGGTTGGTCATGTGAGGATTTGCAGGGGCTGCACCAGTGTGAAACTGGGAACCTGTCAAGTAGCTCCATCCCTGAGACCTCGGCACTCTTCCCCAGCTCTATTTGGGATCCTGGTCACAGCAGGGCACCCCAGCTGGCCACCTTGCTCCTCACATCCTCTGCCTTCATCCAGGCCACACCTTCTTGTGGCTTTGGCCTCTCTCAGCCCAGGCTCCTTGCTGCCGTTTACTACTGTGACCAGGGAAGCAGGTGGTCCTGCCTGGAGGCAGAACAGGCCCAGCTCTGTCATCGCCTGGCTGGGTGGCAAAGTGGACTTGTGTCAGGCATTAATGGGTTCTCAGGATGTGAAAGGGGAGCGCAGCACCCACAGGTCCCGTCATCCAACTGACCCATGTCCCAGCTTATATCTGGGAGAGGTTGATGTGACTCCTCACCCCCACTGCCTTTACAGGGGTACCCACATGCTCAGGCCCCATCCTCATTGGTTCCCAGCTCCCATGAGTGGGGGTCAGCAGCAGTGGAGCCTGGGCCCTTTGGGCAGAACAGATGAGGCCCCCAGTCCTGGTATAGAACCATAGATCACTTGGTGAATGGAAGTGGATAAGAGTGAATAGGCCTAAGTTGGGGGTGGCAGAGGCAGGCAGATTTCTGAGTTCAAGCCCAGTCTGGTTTGCAGAGCAAGTTCTAGGACAGCCAGAGCTACACAGAGAAGCCTTGTCTCAAGAAACCAAATAAGTAAATAAATTTAAACAAAAAGTGACCAGGCCTGACACAGACTCAAGTTCCCGTCATCAGAGGCCACTTCAGCCATCTACTGAGACACTGGGGCTGGCTTGCTGGGGGAGATAGGTTCTCACTAAGAGAAACCGCATGTGCCTAAATCTGCCTGTGGTGTGAGTGCTGTCCAGTGTGGCTGGTGCGACTTGGAAGGTTTCCTGTCTTCATCACACTCTGTACTGAGGCTCCTGTGCTGCGACTTGAAATGACTCCAGTCTAGCCACGCATAGCACCTTTTCAAGATGCCTGCCGCCGAACCTGGGACCACCCTTCAGGGTCCTACTCGGGAGAGCATTCCACAGGCCAGCATCAGGTACAGGGCAGTTGCAGCCGGTCAGGGCCAGCCCAGCAGAGGACACTTAGGTGGCCTGAGCAGGAGAAGAGTCAAGCAGCTATCACTGAGTCTGCCTCAGAATTGCTGCAGACAAGTGGCCTGAGATGAGCGTGTGTCTAAGAGCAGAGCTGCGCTCAGCTGGCCAGAGACTAGACCCCATGGGCACTCGGGGGTCTGTCAGCTATGAGTGCCCCGTGTCACTTCAGACAAAACATGGTCATGTGGGTGGACGCAGAAGGCAGATCCCAAGGAAGCAGTTCTCTGCATGGATGATGGGAGTTTGCTGTTTTTGTAGTTCCTACTCTTTATAGAATGAATTACATGGCAAAACATTTCTGTGAAAACGTACAATTCCCTGGTTTGGGTGCTGATTTGAAAGTTACATAGTGGATGAAACGACCCTGGCGCACAGCAGTGCCTTGGTCCTTCCCTCTCTGAGGTGGAGCCTGGCTTCTCCAGCCACACTCTGCTCAGGATACACTGGGCTGCCACCAAGGAAAGGTTGAGGTAATCAGACAGTGGGAACAGGAGACAGCAGGAGGCAGCCCTGGTACAAGCACATGGTGGCACACGCGTGATGCACAGATGTACATGCAAGCAAAACACCCAGCCACATAAGATAAAAATACATGTTTAAAAGAAATAAGGTAGGTGGTCTCAGGGCTAGGGCTCAGGCCAGACGCAAGAGTGACTTCAAAGAGCATGTGGAGGCTGGCCTGGGCCTGCTATCACCACAGCCAGCTGGCTGTACAGCATCCTGGAAGCACACGCTGATAGTGCTCCCTGGAAACAGGCCATGGGGGTGTCTGAGAACCGGGAGGCTGGGGCCCTCCCTGCCCACAGCCGCCAGGCCGTGTTCAGAAGCCACATATAGACAAGGCCTGGGCAGCAGCCAGCTCTTCCCAGTGTCTCAGGGTGATGTTATCGCTGTTCGGGGAACATTCCTGAAGAAACGTGCCTGGTGTTTATTCAACACTTGGCTTCTAAGCAGCACAGAAGCCTGTGGGGTGTCGGCCCGGGCTGCTGCACAGCCTGGGAGTCACGAATATGCCTGTGTCTCACACATCCCAGCACCCTCCATTCAGATCAAGCCTCCTGGAGTCTCTTCCTTCACCTAACATAACCAAATGAGGTCTAGATTACCGTGGCCCTGGCAGCAGAAAAGGGCTCCTGAGCAGAGGGAGGCTGTGGGCAGTTTGAAAGGTGAAGCGCCCGCTACCCATTTATTCCATCACCCATTCATCTAATGATGGGGCACATAAAGTGCCCTCTACCCACTGTCCCTGGCTTCCAGCCCGTGGGAAAAGAAACAGCTAGTATAAAACCAAGGGCACACTGCATAGGTGTGTGTACAGCATGCAGCAGATGGAGGCCCTGGCCTCAGCTGCACTCTTGGGCTGCTAGATCACTCTCCCAGGCCCCTGGCTCTCCAGCATCAGGGTTACCTCACCTCTCAACCCAGTGGGGTTCCACACACTGCTCATGAAATGCTAAAACGCAGGTGCCCAGATGCCAAGACCAGTGTCCTCTTCTGAGAAACTTGGTACTCCTGAAAGAGTCAAGAGTAGGCAAATTTGGAAATGGAGTCATTGCAGATGTAGTTGGGTATGTGGAGTCAGGTGGGACACCTGTGATCCCAACACTCAGTAGGCTGAGGCAGGAGGTTTGCCACAAGTTTGAGGCCAGCCCGGGCTACACAGCAAGACCCTGTCTTAACAAGTATAGTGTGCTTGGTGCCTGTGGGGTTCAGAAGAGGGTGTCAGATTCCCTGGAACTAGAGTTACAGATGGTTGGGAGCTGCCCTGTGGGTGCTGGGAACTGAACTCGGGTCCACTGTAAGATCAGCCAGTGCTCCTCACCACTGAGCCATCTCGTCTGCCCCCACCTACCTTATTTTAAGTAGAGCCCCAGTTCAGAGTGTTTTTCTTCCGAATCTAACAGTTATACGACCATCTTAGCATGGATTCAATCCACCTCAGGATTAAGACTGCTACAACATTGAAAGTTAACCATTTCTAGTAAACTTTTTTAAAAATTGACAATTGTGCCGGGCAGTGGTGGCGCACGCCTTTAATCCCAGCACTCGGGAGGCAGAGGCTGGCGGATCTGTGTGAGTTCGAGGCCAGCCTGGTCTACAGAGTGAGTTCCAGGAAAGGTGCAAAGCTACACAGAGAAACTTTGTCTCGGAGGGGGAAAAAAAAATTGACAATTGTATTTCCGAATCTAAAATTTTCTTCATAGTCTCACAGACTCAAAGGCCAAGGAGTGTCTGTCATCCCTATGGAGTACAAATGGCCTCCTTGTCCCTGTAGTCCAGACTATCTGAAAGAGAAGGCCACAGCAGGGGAAACTGAGGTCTGTGGGGGGAGCCTCCCTCCTGACCCACCCAGCCTGAGTGCTGAGCTCCCTGCCTCTTGGCCAGGGGCTGCCCTCTCCTTCAGCTCTCCCATTCCTTACTCGACCTGATACCTGTGGTTCAGGTGTGTGAGGCACAGGTAGCAAAGCCCTTGATACCACAGCGACAGCACTGGGCCTCAGGCAGACAGGGCAGCCTGTCCTCTCCTGCAGGGTCAGAGGTTGAACAACTCCACACACAGGTGCAGTCACACCACACGCGGGGTGCACATGTGCAGGCTCACGACATACACACACAGCGTACACACTCACAGGTATAGATACGCAGGTATACAGGCTGCAGGAGACATCTGTGTCAGTGTTTGAAGCTGTCCTAGGGACCTTGTTCTAGTCTAGTGGGGAGGAGTTACTAATCATTGTCCTCTTTGAAGATAGTGATGGATGAGTGTGTGTGGGAAGTTGGTTAATGAATCAGGAGCAGCAGGCCCCTGCTCTTCTCTAATCTCAGTCTATAGACAGGCTACTGCCTGGAGGTGGTGTGGACCCTGTCCCCAGTTACGACAGCCGAGGACAGGGTGAGTAATACATGTCTAGGCTCCCTTGGGTGTTTTGAAGCAGTTTGAGGCCTTGGGTTGAGTAATTGGATTCACTTGCCACATATATCTCATGCTGGGACCCTGAGTCCCCTGTCCTTCCCCAGTTAGCGGCTATATGCTGTGTGATAGCAGGGTTCTCAGAACAAGGAAACCTGGGGAGAGGTTCCTGAGTGAAGTTTCTGGCTAGCAGAGCCCCTCCCACACCCGGTAGTCCTTACTGCTGGTATTCTTGGCTTCTGGTTTCCCGTCAGGAACTCAGCCGTAGGTTGGGCCTATAGGAAGAAACAACTTCCATCTTCCCTTTGGAGTGGCTCCCCACACGCCCTGTAGTTCAGCCACCAGCTCCTATACTTCCTGCCTGTCCTCAGGGCCTGCTCCCCTCGGACTCTGCCCCATTCATTCCACTATCTGCCTGGCCTCACCTGTGGACAGCCATGTTTTCTGAGTGTTAACAAGCCCTTCAGGAAGCAGGAAGAACACAGAGCATTCTGGGAGATACAGAGGAAATCTTGAAGAGGAAGGTTGAGTAGCTGCCCTGAGACCCCAAGTCAGGAGGGCAGGTGATTGATCAGAGCCTAGGCCCTGTGCTCTTCTTTCCAGAGGATCAGGGACACACCCTAGGCTGCCTAGGGACAGGACACTGGCCCGTGGTATTTGAATTACAAACAGGCTGAGATGTCCTCCATTCAGGGGTTCCAAGGAAGCACGAGATGCCATTGGTCAGCTACCAGTCTTTTGGTACAAGCTGCTTGAAACCCACACATCAATCTGGTGCCTCAAGTGCAGTGTGGCCTCCTGTCAATGAGAAATTTGGAGGGTTGCCCACTGTCAGCCGCAGGCCGGGATATCAGCCCCATACATGTCATGTTAAGGCAGATGCAAAAGCCCCAGCGATCATATTCACATTCTTTCTGGGCAGGAAGGAACCCGGCAGAGGGAAAATGGTAAAGGGGAACAAGAAATGTTACACTGTTCCATTGCGATGGCTTTCCCAGAGATCCACTCGCTCTGCACTGGCCAAGGCTGGGCTACATATGCTTCCCAGGTTGGGGGAGGCTAGGTAACTGGGAGAGCCAAGAAGAAGGAAGTCCTACCAGCAGAGACCACCTTACCCTCTGCTTTGGGGAGAAGGTACCCAGCCTACCATATGACTTGTCCTTGGCCACAGACAACAAGGAGACTGTGAGCCTGGGCCTGCTGGTGCTCAGGGGACTCTATAATCATCATCACAGAGGTAAGTCATATTCTAGATGCCAGGAAGGGACTGTTCCCTTGAGCCAAGGGCACTGATGGTCACCAACCCATAACTCAGAAGATAGACACTCTCCAGGTCCATGTCCACTACAGGAACCTGGTTTCCTGACTTGTGGGTTTTAAACAGCCTTTAGGGACACCCCATCTTCCTGACGCCTGTGCTTGCTGACATCATGGGAAATGAGGGGGTGGGGTGAAAGATGCCTCAGGTACAGTGTGGTAGAGTCAGGTGAAAGAAGAAACCATAGCTGGGAGTGGGGAGCTCAGGGGACTCTGGCTAGGGGGTGAGGTTAGGGGCCCAGGGTACCTGGCCTTGACTAACCAGGCCTATATCCTATACTTCGCAACCCACCTGGTGGTCAGGAGGTCCAAACTACAGCCCCAAGTCTTACTTGGTGGCCACAACTTATCTAAGTGGGGGACATCCTCAGGAGCTGTCCACACCCACTGTCCTTGCACAGTCTCTGGTCTAACTTAGCTCTAGTGAGGGAGCTGGTCCCTGGCAAGATGTGTTTTACATCTGCTGAGCTCACAGACTGGCTGGGCGAGTGGACAGGAAATGTCCAGCAGGAACAGTGACTGTCCCTGGGCTGTCCTAGAAGCTGTGGGGAGAATGCCCATCTGTCTGTGGAACTATGTTCCCTCATGCCCCAGACTGAAGGGTAGATGTCCAAAGGCAAGTTGTTCTAGTGACAAGAGAGACTAGCTGAATATGGCCAAAGCCAAAGGCCATACAGCAGACACCAGGCCGCACAAGCAATATCCAAGGGGCCAGGGGACGAATGTGGAACTGCTCTAACCCTTCTGAACCTTGAAGCCCGGCGCTATGGGGCTCTTGTCCCTGGAATGGGGGTGTCTTAACAGTTGTTCCAGAGCAGCCCCCACCCCATGAGATGCCTGCCAGTCTGGAGGAACAAGTGGTCCATCTTGAGGGCCCAGGATGGCCTCTTGGACACAGATGCAGTTTGTCAAAGCTGATCCAGGCCTGACTTCTGGTACTTCTTGGCGGGAGTCTCCGTTCTTGCGTGCTCAAAGACTGCCAGGCAGCTCCAAGCCTTCCCGATGTGGACAAGAAGAATCCCTGCCCTTGTCCTGGGCAGGTCGAGCTCTCCTATCTTGGGGTTCTGGCCCAGTGTGGAACCTGGAGGTCAGGGCTGGTCTGGGGGTCCCTGACCATGGACAGCTAGCCAGGATTGCTGGATTAGGGTAAACTGTGCTGGAGGAGGTGCTATGGGCACCCAGGGATAATTCAAGCCACGCCATGGGCTCCCTGAGACCCCAGTGTCTCCTCCATTTGCTAAGTCCTGGCTGTAGAGGCCATGAGGCACACTGAAGAGGGCACAGGGAAGATAGTTCTATTTAGATGTCCCAGCCTCTAGCAAGGACTCAGCTGCTCACTGTCCCTCCTGCTCAGCCAGAGACCACTGGAATTACTCTGACTCTCAGAGCTCCCGGAGGTGGGGTGGGGATGCCATCTTAGGGCTGCAGGAGGCGGCATTTGGGGGGGGGGGCTTGGAAACTCCAGTACCTTCCTTCCATTGATCATTGCTGCTGGTCAGCATCAGTCACTCTGGGATCTGTTGTGTCTCCAGGGCCCAGATGTCCCCCTCTGCAGTGCAGAGACACCAGAATCACCATCGAGTCTGGGTCCATCGCTCGGTTCTCTGGGCCCCAGGGACACCAGCCACAGTAGTGCTCACCAGGCTGTGGGGATAGCAAAGAACCCAGTGAGCAGTACCTTCGGGGCCCCTGCTGGGACTGCCAGGACCACTGGTTGGATCTGCCAACAGTGAGGGTCCCAGACCCCAATACTTACATAGTCTCACTAGGGATGAATGTCCAGAGTGAGACGTGGATTCAGGAAGGGCTCATGATAGTGAGTGTGACCAGCAGTTGGGTGACTTGGGTTGGGAGCCCTCTGTTCTCAGCCCTGAGGCCTACAGCTCAGCTCTGAGAGAGGTCCATGTCTACCCAGGGGAACCAGGCAGGGATGGGTCTGCAATGGGGCAGCCTGGGCCTAGGCTTCTCCTCAGCAGTGTTCAGGTGGCCCCCAATTCTCAAAGGCCTGCAGCCTGATCTAGGCCACTTCCAATGCCAGGAAGATCCTTTTTTGGCTATGTGGGCCCCTTGTTCTCTCACCCACCCCTATCTCCCACCCCACCCCACCCCCGCCAAGAATGTCCCTGAACCCTTGATGACATGGACATCTTTCAAGACCAGTGCCTCTGCCTCTATGTCCTGCATTTCTGGGGGACAAGGACTCTCTGTGGTGAAATGTCTTTTTACAGTAAACGTGGCCCAAAGTCCCTGGGCTGTGACCATCTGGGCATGAAGTACAGGAAGATCACCTGGGAGGCATATGCTAGCAGTGGACAGTGGACAGACATGTGGAACAGTCACCAGGATGTCCAAGAGGGCCTCATGTCTGTCGGATCCCTCTGAATCACTGTTCATTATTATGACTACTGTGTCTGGAGCTGGCTATGGGGAAACAGCCAGCCAGTATTCTTCATGGAAGCCAAGCCAGGACACTGCTGGCTGTTCACATGAAGGGCGTGTGCACTGACCTGCACTTCTTGACCTAGGACCAGGCTTACTTGACGATCTTTCCTCTTTTCCCCTTCAGACATTCCTCATCCAAATGTTGGACCTTAACCCAACGTGAAGTCTTGAGGCTTTCGGGACTCCTCAGGGGCAATGACCTGTAAGACAGCAGCTATCTAAATGAAGGTGTGTGTGTGTGTGTGTGTGTGTGTGTGTGTGTGTGTGGTGCCGTGAAAGAGTATGTGTCTTCTTAGGGCAAACCCTCACACTCTCCCAGGTACCTTGTAGGTGTTTGCTTTTAAACCTGTCCTCCGTCAGAAGAGTTACGAAACCTGTTATTCCTAATTGCAGAGCATTTTTGTCACACAGAGATGTGGACTTTCATTGAATTCTGCTCTGGGGCCTGTTGAGAAAATCATGTGTTCTGTTATTATTTTTCCTGTTGGCAGAGTGAGTGGGTTATTAATTTCCTTCCACTGCAGGGCTGTGTGTTCCCAGAGTCGCCAGCTGAGCACAGGGGATCCTCTCCTGCCTGCATCTTCTGCTGGCACTCCTCTGGGTCCTCCCCACTCGTGTGTGACCTGACCTGCATCCTCTTGTTCCTGTCGGACATTTCTGGGATGCAGAGACTCCCTGGGCTTTGTGCCTGGTCAGGGCTGAGCAGAGAGGTGATATTTATGAACTTGTGGCTTCTTGCTGACAAGAAGCTTTGTACTGTATTCCAGTATCAAGCTGGGGGTCCCCTGAGGCTAGCCCCTAACATTGCCAGGTCTTCTCACCCCAGAAACTGCAAACCCTGTCCTCACTAATCACATCCCAATCACACCCTGCCCTGCTCTGAATCACCTGCTTCACCACCTGGACCCCTGAGTTCTGAACTGCCCAGCTCCTTATTCATGCATAGGCCACACTAGCCTAACTGAACCACACCAACCAAACCCGCCCATGTCTTAGGTTGGGCCACCATGCTGGGTCACCATACAGAACCACCATCCTGGTCCTGACTTCACAGAAGCCTGATTAACTGTTTCTTTCTTTCTTTCTTTCTTTCTTTCTTTCTTTCTTTCTTTCTTTCTTTCTTTTTTTTTTTTTTTTACTTTATTATGCTTTCAAAAAAATTTTTTTATGTTATTGTTCTTGCTTTTTTTTTTTTTTTTTGGATTTTCGAGACAGGGTTTCTCTGTGTAGCTTTGTGCCTTTTTCCTGGAACTCACTTGGTAGCCCAGACTGGCCTCGAACTCACAGAGATCTGCCTGGCTCTGCCTCCTGAGTGCTGGGATTAAAGGCGTGCGCCACCACCGCCTGGCATACCTAATATTCTTTAAATATTTTTTAATTGGATTTTTTAGCTCCTGTGCTCATCCCCACATCCATTTCCCCTCTCCAGCTGAATAGCAGCATGCATTCACCTCACTCTACTTCTTACCGTAGGACCAGCTATCTTAAGCTCCTGAGCCCTTGCCGATGGACCATACCCTGGACATGTGAGCTAGAGCAAGCCCATCTTCCCTTCGGTTGATTTTGCCAGGGTGTTTTCTCTCAACAGTAGGAATAGAAACAGGTGAGCACCACACTGTTTGTATTACTATGGGATTGGTGCATAGTCTGAGGTCAGTTATTGCCCTACCTTCAGCATTGCTTTCTGCTAAGTTCTGCTAAACCTATGGAAGTGCCTTTTCTGCTTCTGTATGAAATGCAGGATTGTTTTTCTAGTGCTGGGATGATTGTCATTGAGATTTTGAGGGGATTGTGTTGAATTTGTCTCCATCTCATTTATTTCTGCCTGATCTTTATTGTTTCTTGCTGTCAACAGCTTTTGGGATTGAACTGGTCTTGTTTTTCTAGGACCTCGAAGTGCATCATTGGGTTATTTATTTGAGAGTGTGCTGATTTAAAAAAAATTTTTTTAAGTCACTCATAGCTACAAACTTCCTCTTAGAACCTCCTCACAGTATCTCAGAGGTTCTGGAAAATCGTGCGTGTGTTTTCATTTGATTCTAGTAACTTTTAATTTCCCCTGTTTTCTTCAACGACCCAATGGTTGCTCAAGAGTGTATTGTTCAGTCTCCACACGTTTGTGGCGTCTCCGTTGTCTTTCTGGATGTTGATTTCTATTTTTATTGCACCATGAGCTGGTAAAACACAAGTGATTCTTTAAATCCTTTTGTATTTGGTAAGAATCAATCTGTGGCCTGGAATGTGATTGACTTTATAGTTTTATGGATGGCTGACAAGAATGTGTATTGTTTCTATTGGGTAGGGCCCTCTTTGGACATCTGTTAAATCCATTTCATCTATTGTCCTTCGCTGATTTACAGTTTGGATAACCTATCTAAGATGACAGTGGGTATTGTATTAGGACCAACCTGATCTTTTAAGTCCACTAGTATTCTATTTATTTATTTATTTATTTATTTATTTATTTTTCCGGAGCTGAGGACTGAACCCAGGGCCTTATGCTTGCTGGCTCTACCACTGAGCTAAATCCCCAACCCCGTATTTTCTTTTATGATATAGGGAGCTCCAGCATTTGGTGCATATGTATTTATATTGTTACATCTCAGATGAATTGTTTTCATTATTAGTCTGTGGTGGCCTTCTTTGTCGTGTCTTACTAATTTTGGTTTGAAATCGACTTTATCAGCGATCAGGAGAGCTAAGCCAGATTGTCTCCTGTCTCTTTTCACTTGGTAGATTGTTTTCCATCCTTTGACTCCCAGCCTGTGGGTGTCTTTTGTTACTTGGAGACAACAGAAAGTTGGCTCAACATCCCTTCATGGTAAAAGCCCCAAAGGAACCGAGACTGGAAATAGCACTCTTCAACCTGATAAAGACTATGTGCAGAAGCTGGAGAGATGGCTCAGTGGTTAGGAGCACATACTGTTCTTGCAGAGGACGAGTTCAGTTCCCAGCACCCACGTTGGGCAACTCACAACTGCCTTTACCTCTAGCTCTCAGGGATCTGATGTCTTCTTCTGGATTCCATGAGCACCTGTACTCATACATGCACAGACCTCCTGACACACACGTACAGACAATTATATTTCTTTTAATATTTAAAAAACCCAAACCCACTTATGAAAACAAACAAAAGAGTGAAAGATGTTAATAATTAAAACCATAAAGCATGGGACAGAAAAAAAACTGATGAAGCCACTAGAAGATGGGAAGAGCTCCTATGCTCATGGATTGGCAGATTGTAAGAACTGTTGTTTTATTCAAATCAATCTATAGATTTAATGCAATCCTCTAAAAGTGACATTCTTCACAAAAGACCCCAGACAGCCAAAGCAATCCTGAGCAAAAAGAGCAATACCTAATTTCAAATTATACTGTAGAGCCATCATACAAAAACAGCATGGTCCTGACACAGATATAGACACGTAAACCAGGGAACTGAACTCGGACAGCAACAGCCACCTAGTTCTCTGCAAACATTCCACAAACATCCAGGGGAAGAGACAGCCTCTTCAGCAGATTAGTGTCAGGAAAGCTGGCTGTCCACATGTAGAGGACAGAAACTAGACCCCCATGTCATACCCTGTACCGGTGATGTAAGATCCCAAACAGTGAAACTGCTAAAGGAAATGCAGAGAAAACTCTTCAAGGTAGAGTCACATGGAGCAGCTTTCAGAAGAGGACTGTGCTTATAGTGGTACTTGCTCTGCCCGTGTGACCCTGGAATAGCCCAAGAATAGCAGTGAGAGCCGACAGATGGGATCACATGAAACTCAAAAGTGCACAGCAAAGGAAGTGGTCACCAGAGTGAAGAGACAGCCCATGGGGAGGGAGGAAATGTATTCACCCCTCAGGGGATTCAGATTCAAAATATATAACTGAACATATGTATATATGAGAATATCAAACACCAAAGAGGGATGTGATCAACCAATGGGAAATGAACCGCAGAGAGTCCTCAAAAGAAGTGGTGCAGGTGATAGATAAATACATGAAGTGTGTTTGTCATTCTTAGTAAGCAGGGCTCCATCTGTCTGTCACAGCAGCTAGCATCAAGAAACGGTGGCCTGGGGTGTAGGTTAGCAGCATAGTACTAGCCTAGCATGCCTGAGGCCCTGAGTTCAAGACCCCACACTGCAAAACAAACATGCATGCTGGGGAAGATGTCTATAGCCACTATGGAAGTCAGTTGTAAATTCCTCAAAGCAAACAAAAAACCTAAATAAAAGTAGAGCCGTAAGATCCAGCTGCGCCACTTCCGGGCATAGACCTAAAGGCAGAGACTCCTATGCAGATGTGCTGATTTGTTTTATATGATGACACACTAGAGTCATCTGAGACAAGGGAACTTCAGTTGAGAAAATGTCTCCTGTGGGCCAGCCTGTGGTACATTTTCTTGATTGATGGGGGAGGGAACAGCACACTGTAGACAGTGCCATCTTGAGTCTGGTGGTCCCCGGAGCTATAAGAAAGCAGACTGAGAAAGCCGTGAGGAGCAAGCCAATAAGCAATACTCATCCATGGCCTTTGCATTCGTTCTTGTCTCCAGGCTCCTGCCCGGACTCCCCTCAGTGATGGGCTGTGATGTGGAGCAGTAGGCTGAAATAAACCCTTCCCTCCCCAAGCTGCTTTGGGTCCTGGTTTACCACAGCACTATTAACACAACCAACACAGTAGCTATGCTTACTTCCTGCCACAGTGTTCACGAAAGCCATCATCAAGAAAATGTGGTCTACAGGCTGGACATGCTCAGTCACTAACGAGCTTGCCACATAAGCACAAGGACCCGATTTGAGCCGCAGAACCCATTAAAAAAATAAACTGGGTGTACAGAGGGAGGAAGGATTTTCAGAGCCAGAGGGGTCAAGGACACGACAAGAAAACCCACAGAATCAACTAACCTGGGCTCATAGGGGTTCACAGAGACTGGATTGACACCCAGAGAGCCTGTATGGGACCAACCTAGGAGCTCTGCATTTATGTGGCAGTTGTGTGGCTTGATCTGCTTTTTTTTTTTTTTTTGGAACTGAGGATTGAACCCAGGGCCTTGCGCTTGCTAGGCAAGCACTCTACCACTGAGCTAAATCCTGAACCCCTGGCTTGGTCCTCTTGTGGGACTCCTAACAGTGGGAACAGGGGCTGTCTCTGACTCTTTTGTCGGCTTTTGGGGCCCTTTTCCTCACACTGGGTTGCCTCATCCCGCCTTAATATGAGGGGAAGTGCCTAGTCTTATTGCAACTTGATATACCATGTTCGGTTGATATCCATGGGAGGCCTGTCCTTTTCTGAGAAGGAGTGGTTTGGGGGCGGGTTACTGGGAGGAGAGGAGGGAGGGGAAATTGCTGTCAGGATGTAATATATGAAAGAAGAATACATTAAAAAAAAAAAAACTGGGTGTGCATTTGTAATCTCTGTGCTTGGGAGGCAGAGCTGAGCAGATCTCTGGGGTTCACTGGCCAGACAACCTGGCTTAGTTGGCGAGCCTCAGGTCTTAGTGAAAAGCACTGTTTCGGGGCTGGAGAGATGGCTCAGAGGTTAAGAGCACTGGCTGTTCTTCCAGAGGTCCTGAGTTCAATTCCCAGCACCCACATGGTGGCTCACAACCACTTGTAATGAGATCTGGCGCCCTCTTCTGTATACATAATAAATAAATAAATTTTTTTTTAAAAACACTGTTTCATAAAATAAGATAGACAGCTCCTGAGGAACAAACCCAAGGCCAGCGGTAGCTGCTAGGATGGTCACTGGTGCCAGCTGTGAGCAGAGAGCATGGAGAGGTGGGGTGTGACAGTCACATCAAGTGTGAGTGTAAGGGAGGCTTGAGCGGTCATCGTAGCTGGGTCCTGTGTAGTAGCATTCACCCAGTATAATAAACCAACCTTACCTGTCCCTTGAGCACCCCACACTCGCTGGCCAGGTCTTCCCCAGACTCCACTGACCCTCCTGCCTTTCTGCTGAAGCTCTTTGCTTTCTCTGAGCCATGTGACATTTTGGTGTTTCTACTGTAACATGAGTGCTTCTCTCAAGGTGGGATGGAGGATGGCGTTAACTTGGGAAACCGGCTTCAAGTTGTTTGCAGATCGCTGTCTGTCAACACCTGTCAGTCACTGGCCCTGTGAGCTCAGCTCCCACACACAGATGGCTGCCTGTTTCTCACTTCTTTCTAGGCTGAGTTCCTGGGAGGGTGACAGTGCTGTGGAGCACTGCCATTGATGTCCCCAGAGCAGCTTCTCCTGGCCAAGAGGCTTCCCTTGGGTTTAGGAAGAAGTTCGCAGCCTGGAACTCAAGTGTCTGAGGGGCTGAGTTGGTTCAGTGAGACCTTTGGACTGAAGTCATTGTCCAGGGAGGCTGATGCCGGGACTGTGCTACCAAGAATCAGGAGCCCCCTGCCTCTTACTCTAGCCCAGAGAGGGGACCAGAGCCATCAGATGCTCAGAGGTCAGAGCACCCTTGGGCCCTGCTCCAACCCTGGAGACCGGGAGACCCTAAGTGTGGCAGACCTAACTTGGGTTTTTCCACACCCAGCCATGCAGGAGGGAAATAGAGCTTGGGGGTCCTGGACATAGTTAGGATGATCTGTTGTTGAGGAGATTCTGTCTTTGGGATGTCAGCTCAACAGGTTAGTTATCCTTGGAGCCCCAGGGGACAGTGGGCAGGAAACTGACAGGGGCTGGGAGCACAGAGCAAGCTGTTTAGACAGAGTCAAACAAGTACTGCCATAGATCACTGCAGCTGTAAAACAAACTTAGGCTTGTGCTAATATTTTGGTTTTGTTTCCACTATACACACCTAGAAAAATGTGCGCGTCATCTTGGCTCACGATGGCGGCATGCCTCCGTGTCCTGTGCCAGCGCTGTGCCTCCAGCTGAAGGGAAGGAAATCCACAGAGGACTGTGCACTTGACATAACTGGCATGGAGCTGGCTACCCACCTCCCTCTGCCCATGTAGGGCACTGCCTACCCTATCCCTGCTGGAAGCCAAGGCTCTTGTCACACGTTCCTCCTCAGTGAGTAGCTCTGCCATGAGGATACAGGTGTTTTTCTCCATCCTTCCTTCCTAAGGGCCAAGGGAGAGGACGCAGGTGTTTCCCTGGCCCCATTCCTGAGGGTCACAGCCTCTGGCCAAGGGTTAAGTCTCTGAGTGGCTGATCAAGGAGGTAGAGGCTCCCTTCCTTGGTCTACTGGAACAAGGCCTTAGGACCCCAGCGGTGGTCAAAGCTGGGTGTAGGTGTCCTCCAAGATAGCTCCCCATCCTACTGATACCTGCCCCCATGCAAATGGAGGTCTCCATTTGGCCAAATGTGTCTGTGACCAATGGCAGGCATGTGCAACTGCCACTTTTAAGATGAGGTTGTGAAGCTCCAGGCTGGAGTCTAGGGCAGCACTGGGGGCAGATGGCGGGGTGAGGCCTTCCTGCTAGCCTTGGGAGGGAACCATCCTGCATGCAGCCTGCCAGCCCATTGGGCCTTCAGCAGATACTACCTGGGTGTCTGGCAAGCACCTGAGCTGAACATACTGGCCTTAGAACTTATGGGGCAGTTCACTCACCATTTTGAAGGATGTCTGTTTGGGGCAGTACCATGATTCTAGTTGGTGCCAGGTAGGAGGGTATGAGTGAAGTCCTGAATGAGTATGTGTTTTTGACATGAGCATGGCTATGTCAAGGACCCTGTCTTAGTCACTACTGTAATTTGCTGTGAAGAGACACCATGACCAAGGCAACTTATAATAGAAAGTATTTAATTGGGGGCTTGCTTACAGTTTCAGAGAGTGAGTTTCATGGCCATCATGGCAGGGAGTATGGCAGCATGCAGGCATGGTGCTGGAGCAGTAGCTGATTGCTTACATCTTGACCCACAAGCACGAGGCAGAGAGAGACAGGAAGAGACAGAGACAGAGAGACAGACACACAGGGGTGGGGAACGACTGGGCCTTTTGTGTGGACTTTTGAAATCTTAAGGCCCACTCCAGTGACACACTCCTCCAACAAGGCCACACCTCCTAAACCTTCCTAAACAGTCCACCAATTGGGAGCCAAACATTAAAATATCTGAGCCTATGGGGGCTGTTCTCATTTAAACCATGACAGACTCCTGTGTCTCCAACCTATGGCAGTGGCAAAACCTTCAGTGTGAGAAGCTCAGAGACATGGTGAAGCCTTCCTCTGGTCTGTGTGCAGAAAATGTCCACTGTAGCTTTCTCCCCGCAGATATTTACAGCCTGAAGACTGCTCTCCTATAGAGTCTGCTCCTACTGAGGTTAGCTAAACCTGCTTCCTTATTCAGCAGTATGTAGTAACCCTGCCTCCTGCCCCCCCCCCCCCAATTCCCTGCCTGCTTGTCACCAGTCACAGCTCTTTGATGGCCATGGACTGTGAGGGATGAGGAGAGCTCCCAGAAGGATAAAAACTGTTTGGGAGCGGCTGCCATGCATGAGAACACCAGCTATAAGAAGGTTGTGTGTGCTTATAAGCAGGAGTCCTAAGGGGTAGACTTCATCAAAAATGACATTTCTGTTCAATATTTCTACGAATGTGCTCTGGTGCTGAGATGGGGGCCTGCCCTTGATTGCAAGTGTGAGACAGCGCGGGAGTGTCTGGTGAGTGTGTGTGTGTGTGTGATTTGCCTCTGAGTGTGTATAGGATGGGTTTGTTCTTTTTTGACAGGGTCTCACTCACCCTCTTACCTCAGCCTCCCAAGTGCTGGGTTACAGGTCTGTGCCATCATGCCTGGCTTGCCTGTCTCCTTGAACCTAACCTCCTGGGCCACATGTGTGTTTGCTTAGGGCCAGCCTAAGGTTCTGCAGCCAGTTAGGGCACACTGAAGCTTTGCAGTGATCTGCCCTCTGAGGAGATTTTCCAGATTCTAGCCTGGGAGTGGAGCTGGAGAAGCCTGTGCTTCCTCATCGGTAGTACAGCTCTCTGGGATTCAGGCTGGCCCAGCAGAGCCTGCGTGGGCAGACACAGTTCTAAGAAGCCAGATCACAATTCATTTTCTGGAAACACCCAATGTAAGCAGTCCATCTCACAAAGGGAAAAAACAAGATGATGTTGGGACCATACTCTGGACTCGGCTGAGTGATGGGACTGGCTGGGCATCCAGCATGTGGGAGGTAGCTTTGCATGTAGAGGCCCCAGGAAACAGCATCCTGCACACTGCTGTCTGCACACCAGGGCCTCAGGTTCTGCTAGGCTTTCATGGTAGGGGCTAGAAGCCAGACTGTTTTCCAAGGCTCAGAAGAAAGGGCAAACAGGGGTGTCTTGTGACCCCTGGAACGACTACCCCTTAATTACTGCTTCAGCCTGAGCACTTAGCAAAACCTCGAGGGATACCATGAAACCAGCAGGCTCCAGTAGAGGCCTGGGCAATGCATTGGGACCATGGGCCCCGCCCTAGAAACAGCTAGCCAAAGGGAAACTTCCTCCAAGCCAGGCTCTTATGTGGGGAGTAAGGGACCCCACCCTAGAGAAGGTTCTGTGGCCTCCTCTCTGGCTCACCCCCACTGGGAGCATGCTCGTAGAGAAGAGTAATAACTCAGAAGCACAGAAGGGTTCTTAGAATTTTCTGCAGAAAAGTTGATTGGCTTATGAACTTCAGCTGGCTGCAGAGACTTGGGGAAACCACTGTGCACAGCGATTCTGGGTTTGATTTCTTTCCCTCTGCTTTGCCCATGACCAGCTGACCCAACAAGCAGCTTGTGGTTCCTGGTCTGTGTCTGTTGAGGCTTGCAGCCCCTGGCAGGTAAGGGATGGGGAACAGGAGTTGAGTCTTGCTCTGTGGAAGGGCATCCCCACGGAGAAGCTGAGTGAAGGGTCCAAACTCAAGTTCCCGTTTTGAGGCTGAGCAAGAATCCCGGGGGAAAGTTCTACAGAGGGTGAGGTTGGCTAGACATGGTGTCCCCAGCTGCATGTCCCTGAGGGGCAGCAGCGTCATGGTGGAAGGTGGGAGCAGGGCTGACCCTGAACCCACAACCCCTGCTCTGGGCCTCCTGGTCTTTTGCCCAGTCACACCTTCCAGGAGCCTCAAGGAGCCACGAGTATGTGGAGACCCTTGTATGACCACAGGGTGAGGAGATAAAGAGGCCCCCGGAGGGTCAGCATGCTCAGAGGACACTTAGGGGTGATGTCTCCTCCTACCATTCCCTCCTTCACCTGCTTGCCTCTTTCACTGGACAAGAATATCCACGTACACATGGAGAAGTTTCCCGCAGGGGCTCCGGATTGAGGCAGAAAAAAATCCCCAGAAGGGGCCTCTTGCTGCCTGCACTAAGCCCATTCCAGCAGCACTGGACATGAAGTAGGGGTGTGGGTGTGTCGTACCTGCAGCCTCTGGCCACGAGACAGGGTTTCATGCAGTCTCTAGTAGCCTGTGAGACCTGAGATGATCCAGGGCCAGTCTCTGCAGCCCTAGCCTTTTGCAGCACGGGAGGGGTGAGGGGTGCCAGCACAAGCCTGACTCTAGCGCCTCTAGGAGACACACCTGTTATTTTTAGTCTGCATTGTCAGCTTTGTTGGTGAGGTGCCGCTGCAATTCCATTTTTAACACACCTTGGAGGAGGCTGTGAGCGGCCCTGGTACCTCTTGCATCTCTGAATATATATAGCTTCTTTTTAATACAGTCTAGGAGCCCGGGCTGGCCTTGGGGGCCCTAGGGTCATAGATACCCAGATGTGCTGGGCTGCTGGGCTTCCATTCCACAGGGCAGGTAGAACGGGCTCTGAGTGCCCTTGAATGGGAGTTGACAGTGAGCAAAAACCCCGTGAGAAAGATGCTCCGGTGAGGCTATCCCTGCTAGCAGGCATGGTGTGTTGGAGGCTGTCAGGAGATTCAGCAGGGCCCAAGAGCATCCCACCCCCTGCCTGGAGCTAAACATAGGCTGACACGCTGTCCTTGGAAGCCCCGTGCCTTAGCTCCTGCGAGGAGGAAGGGGCACTAGGCTCAGAGTCACTGAATCACTTACTACTGGGCAGAACAGGATGGCCAGGCAGGAGACTGCATCAACCTTGTGCAACTGCATCCACAGCCAGCAGCACTCATGTCCAAAGCTCAGGATCCCAAATGAAGTGGGATCATTCAGACCAGTGAGGGGTGCTTACATAAGGCCCCAGAAAGATCAAGTTGAGGTGGCTTAGATGGCCGCAGAACGTTCCAGCTGGGCGCCTTCCTCGCTGCCGCCTCCGCCCATGTGTCCTTCATTCACCCCGTGTAGAGCAAGCTCAGATTCTGTCACCACATGTCCCAGAGGAGGGTTGCATATAGGTCTCGTCTGAGCCAGACACTCAAGTTCCTCCACCCATTCCGGAGAAATCTCAGGGCTGCAGCGTACCGACTTCAGTCTGTGCTGTAATAACCTAGGAGCTCAGTGCCCTGGGCTGCACAGCTGAGGTCAGCTAGTGTTAGTCAGTTGGGTACCTCCCCACCATGCTCCATGCAGGTTCTCAGGGACCTATACCTACCCAAAATCTTCAGAGGAGGGGCCAAGCCCAGCCAGGCCCTGCAAGTGGGCAGATGAGCACCAGTGCCTGTAGAAGCAGAATTCTGGCCTGGCAGAAGGGAGGCTGTGGGTGGGAGCGTCCCCATGCTGCAGGGTGTCAGGAGAAGAGCGTGGCATATGTCACTAGGCAGTCACAGCCCTTTCCTCTGAAGTCCCCCCGGGCCTTTGAGGCCCACATCACTCTGCCCAGTTAGCCTGTGGTTACCTCAGAGTACTTCCGGTGGAGGCTTCGTGGGGATTGACTTCATGTTTACACACAGGGAAGCTTGGCTTTTGACTTGCCCAGACTGCTTACCCTGATCATTAATATGGGGGGGGGGGACAACTGAAAGCAAGTTCTCAACACAGTATAGAAACCTCCCCAGAGCTGTTAGCTCACGTCAGTCAACAGCCAGGCCCAAACGCGTCAGTCAGAACTAGCCCCAGAGGCCTGTGGTCCCATTGCCAATGACTGTTTGCTAAAGGAGACACCATCTCCCACCTGGAATGCCAAGAGGTTGGCTGGGAACATGTGAGGACGGGCGAAGAGCAGAATGATCTCACAGCCTGGGCTCCAAAGTCAGCTGTGCCCTGCATAGTGGAGCAATCCACCAGGCGCGAGAGATGCTCCCTGCCTACGTGTGAGATCTCCTTAACCGAGTGAGATATCCTCCATTCCTTTTGTCTTGGTGGGTAGCCCAGGCTGGCCTTGTTCTTATGATCCTCCTGCCTCAGTTCCCATGTGCTGGGACTGCAGCCTTTCTAAGTGGAAGAAGCCAGACTCCCCAGGCTACACAAATACAATCCTATTGATGGGATACACTGGAAAAGACATCAGTCCACAGATAGAGGGCAGACACTAATTGACTGTTGATTTCTGCTGCATCTCAGCTGAGGCTTTTGTATGAACTGAAACCCAGTGTCACACAGTTTTTCTGACCTAGGGTTTTCAGTGACTCCAACATGGGTCCCAGACTCCCCTGGACACAGTGGGACTGGTCTGTGAGTGGCCAGGGTAGAGGGTCCATCCCGTTAGGTGGCTCCTTCTGTCTCCTACAGCCTAGCTGGACTACTGCCTGAGAATCCTAAGAAGCTGAGTCAATGTGAAAACCTGGGACCCCGACACCATGCCCAATCCCATGATGTTCACTTCATTTCCTAGATGGGTGGTGGCCCTGGGTGTTTCATGTAGAGACATAATAGTGTAGACAGGCCAGGGAGCCGTCTCATGGTGGGGAGAAGCTCCTGTGGGAGCCTAGGCCCTGCCAGCTGGTGGAGACCAAGGTGGAGGAGAGGCTTAGACACTGGTGGCTTAGCTGAGCCCCACCTGGATGGGGCAGCCCCGTGTGGTCCCTGCCTATGAGAATAGGCATGGCGGCAGGGGCCAGGGCATGGGAACTGACAGGCTCTGAGATCATCCCATTCAATAGCCACATGGATGGCCCACTAGCCAGGAAAAAACAAACAAACAAACAGGTTCTAGGCTAGCCTAGGTTTAGGATTCTGGGTTTCCTGGATTCCAACAGTGCTGTCCCAGGCCCCTTCAAAGGTCTGAATGGACACTCATAGGTGGTGTATTGGCCCATCTCCTGAGAGTGGAGGTCCAGAGACAGTGGGTGGCCTATAGGCTGTCTACACCACCATATGCCCAGACTTTAAGCAGTCAATCACAGTAGATACTGAGCTAAGGGTCAGGCCAGCTACTGCTCTATACACAAACTCTAGTCTTTGGCCCCAAGCTTGGTAGGACAGCCTACGTGTCTGCTGAGGGGGCACAGCTGGCTGAGGCTGGTCCCCATTATAGCTGTTGAATCAACCCTATCACCTAGAGGAAGGGCTGGGTGCTTATCTAGTCCCCAGCCCTCCCTACATCCTTCTTGAGTCTGATGTCTGCTCATTAAATCCCTGCAGGCTGCCCCAGAGGGTGAATCCATCTCACTACACCATAAACACTGTCCAGAATCGATGGCAGCTGGGGTAGATGGGGCCTTGGAGGGCTCAGGAGCTGTTGGGAGCCGGCCAGAGTCTGTGTTGTCCTGGCAAGATGCCGGGGCACTTGGCTCAAGGGTATCCCTGGGATGTGCCGGGCCAGGCCTCTCCAAGAGCTGTAGTGGATAGCACAGTGTTCGGGGCCCCTTCCTCCTGGGGTGTGTGGTCAACTGCTCCCAACACTGGCACCAGTACCCTCCCCTGGGCCGTGGAACACAGAGGCATGGCCGGCGTGGGTGTGTCCCATTAGTCAAAGTTTCCATTGTTTTAATCTTGTCTGCTACAGAATTTGAAGAGTAAGGAACTGCTCATATCAGTGGACCCTGGCTGTTACAGACAGAGCAGTGCTGCGGACAGCTGACACATGCTAGTTCCACAGTTCTCATCCTCTGAAATGGAAGTTCCAGGATTCAGTGGCAGCCCCTGTCACATTCCCCTTCTTCCTTCTCCCACCCTGAGCAACCACTGTGCCAGTCAGCCTCTCTGGTGCCATGACAACACCTGGCACGAGCAGCCTGAGAGGACTTGCCTGCTGCTGCAGAGGGTGCAGTGCATCGTGGAGGGGAGGGTGAGGCAGCATGTAGAGGCTTACACCATGGAGGCCAGCAGGGCAGAGGTGAGAATACCTGCCTACCACACTTTTCTCCTTTTCTGCCTTTTGCCCTATCCATGCCCCCCCCCACCCAGCCAGTACGGGACAGTGCCACTCACGTTGGGTCACTTGCGCTTCAGATGGCTCTCTCTGGAAATGCCCCCTCAGCATACCCAAACAATTGAGACTGAGCACCACCAACACCAGCCCATTTTCTGTCTCTTCTAGATACTGCCTATGTCAGTCTTGTGACAAAATGCCTGAGACAATCAGCTTGCTAAGAGAAAAGGTTTACTTGGGCTCATGGTTTCCTGGTCGCTCGGCCCTGTTGCTTTGGGCCCACGGTTCAGTACACCACAATGAAAGCAGCGTGGGAGTGGAAAGTCTCGCTTAACTCGTGGCAGATGGGAAGCAAAGAGAGAGGCCAGAAGGGCAAGGGTACCAAAATCCTCAGTGACATGTTCCCAGTGACTTCACTTCCTCCCAGGAGCCCACTCACACCACCTTCCAATAGTAATTACACACTGTCAACCAAGTCTTCACGAAAGGGCCTTTTGAGGGATGCTTTTGCTTTTTTGAAGTGGCTTCTCCATGTACCCCAGGCTAACCCTGAACTTGGACTGATCCAGCTTTAGCTTTCTGTTTTAAAAATATTTGTGTGTGTGTGTGTGTGTGTGTGTGTGTGTGTGTGTGTGTGTGTGTGTGTCTTGGGGCATGGATGTACCATTGTGCATGTGTGGAGGTCAGAAAACAACTTTAAGGAGTAAATTCTCACCCTCCACCCTCTTGTTTCTGCTATGTTCTCCAGGCTAGCCCACAAGCTTTTGGGTGATTCTGCCATCTCAGCTTCCCACCTTGCTATGGGAGTCCTGGGACAGCAGATATGAACTGCCACGTTCAGATTTCTATGGGACTCGGAGGTGGGTGGATCTTGGGCTTTCAGGCTCAGGTGCTTCTGCCACCAGGTCACCATGCCCTCTCTCAGGCCCTTGCCTCAGCCTTCTGAGTGCTGGGATGATCATGAGCACTACCCCCAACCCCACCCCTGGGGCACACTTCAAATCCAAGTGACAGCTGGACAGGACCAGCAGGTCTCTGCAATCAAGCGGCCCTTTGCAAATGCAGCATCCCTGGTTCAGCCAGGCCTGCAGCCCACTCCATTCCAACTCCCCAGGGCCAAGACTTCTGGAAGCTAGCAGCTGTCCCGGTGTGGTGGCCAGCTGCAGAGATACTGTTGGTGGCACTGGAGGGGTTGTGGGGCCAGATAGTACCAAGGACAAAGAAAGGGGATGGAGAAAAGAGAGAGAGGAGACTTCATTTGGTGGAGGATTAGAAGTGGAAAGCAGGACCATTCTTGCCTGACAGCACCTGCCTCGGTAGACCCCCAAGATTCTGATCACGTGAGTGCCTCAGTCTTACTGAAGGCACCGCAGGCCTGTTTCATGGGTCACAGCCCAGTCTGCCCTCACCAAGTCATGCTGACCTGGACTTAGAGACCCTGTCGAGCTGAGAAGGGATCCCACAGTGATGATTGAGAGGAAGAGCCAGGGGAAGTCACGTGGTATTGGAGCTCATCCCCAGGGCACCTATGGAAACACATTGGGATGGTGTCAAAGGGTGGGGCAGGTCTGTTTCTGGACCTTCCTGGAATGGGGTCTGGTTTGTGGTTATTGCCCTGTGACTGCATACTGTAGTATGAAGCTAGTCTGGGTGGGTGTCCCCAGCACAGCTCTGTCTCTCACACAGCACTAAGGGGACTCAGCTCCAAGGCTCCCCTTGCCTCTGCCATTCCCAGTCCCCATTCCAGAGGTCACTAGGCCAGCTATCCAGGGAGCCTGCCTAAGCCCCAGCAAGGCTCAGGCCTGGTGCCTTGTAGGGGTAACCCCTTCCCCAGGTGCCCTGTCCAGGAAGAAGCTGAGTGACCTGGTGCAGGGGGCTGGCACCCTGGTGCCAACACATGTTCTCTGTCAAATTAGATAGTCCTTTCCATTTGCTTGCTGGGCATGAGGCTAGAAGAAGTCAGACTTAAATGCAAGTGCTGAGCCTGTCCAGGAGTGAATTATTCATCAGGAAACATCTCAGGAGATCCATATGGCTTTGGAGCTTTGATTTTCCCATGAATCACTAGGTGCCAGCAGGTGACCTGGCAGCTTCCAGCTCCAGCATGCCAGCTAGGTTTGGGGATGACTGTACCCCTTAGGTGGCAGACCCCAGGTGAGTGTGACAGATGTCACATTTCACTGCGGGACTGCCTTCTCTCTTTCCCCCACCTATCCCCCTCCCTCTTCCCTTCCTCTTCTCTTCTTTCCCCTCTTGCTGTCACTCACCCTCTCAGTGGAGAGTGAGTCCAAAGTCCCACACCCGCTAGGCAAGAACTGCCACTGAGCCATATCCCCAGCCTAGCTATCAGAGAGAAGCTATCAGAGGGGACATAGCCACTTTGCAACTGAGGGGGACCTGCGAGTGAATCTAGAATAATTTGGGAGCTAAGCCTCTGGGCATATCTGTGGAGGATTGTCATTATTATGCTAATTGATTGTGAAGACCCATCTTAGCTGTGGGTGGGGCCATTCCCTGGTAGGAGATCCTGGACTGGATAGAGAATGTGAGCTGAGTAATAGCATGCATTTTCCATTACTGTCTCTTACTAGTTATAGATGTGTGGTAGTTTGAATGTAATTGGCCCCCATAAGCTCATAAGGAGTAGCACTATTAGGAGGTATGACTTTACTGGAGTAGGTATGGCCTTGTTGGAGGAAGTGTGTCATTGTGGGGGCGGGCTTTGAGGCTTCCTACACTCAAGATGCTGCCTGGTGGCTCAGTCCACTTCCTGTTGGCTTCTGATCAGGATGTAGGACTCTCAGCTCCAGCACCATGTCTGCCTGCACACTGCCATGCTCCCTGCCATGTTGATAATGGACTGAACCTCTGAAACTGTAAGCAGGCCACCCCAATTAAAAGTTTTCCTTTATAAGAGTTGCTGTGGTCAAGGTGTCTCTTCACAGCAATAGAAACCCTAACTAAGATAGGATATAATATGACCAGTTGATGAACCGTAACCTGGAACTATGAGTTACACCCTTTTCCCCTTAAGCTGCCTTTGTCAGGGTATTTTATCACAGCAACAGGGAAAGAAACTGAGGCAGAAATTGGCACTGAGATGTGGGCCCATTGTGATAAACTGGACTGAATGGCTTTTATGGCATAGGACTGTTTTGTGACTAGAATGTGGAAGAGTTTGGAACTTGGGTAAGGAAAGCTGTTGAATGCCGTGGGCGGAGCTGAGCGGGCCATTCTGACGGGAGCTTGGAAGACAGTTAAAAGGAGCACAGATAGAGGAAGCCTGGCTCAGGAGGTTTCAGGACTGGTCAAGGACTCCATCAGGAACTGAACATTCCGAGATATGTGGGGCCAAAATCGTGGCTTCATTCTGCCTGTGTCTGGAGAACCTGAGTGAAGTTGAATTTAAAAGTAATGGATTGATTTGTTTAGCAGAGGAAATTTCAGGAGAGAAGAAGATTCAGGCTGGTGCTGAGAAAGCAGCTGTGATTGTTAGAGATCAGCACCATTACAGAGACGTCTCCTGTGCTGTGCTGGCACCGTAGGAAACCTCACCCACCACAGGCTCCATCCTGTTTAGCTCCAAATTTATTTAAAGGGGAAAAAAAACCTAAGCTGAAAGGTTCCCTGTCCTTCAAAAGAAACTGCCGAGGAAAGTGTTTCCCTAGGGTCGGCACGTACAAGCTGACGGAGCTTGTGGGGAGGGGCGCAGGGCAACCTCCGTCTTGAGATGGTAGCAGAGCTTGTAGCATCATCTACGTGGTAATCATTTTGGAGGCACGAAAGGTGGAATATTGAGGTGGTCATGGGGAGCAACTGAGGCCAATGTGTGACAGGGTTGTGGAGTCCACGCAAAGAGGCCCAGAGAGGCTGTTGTATGAAGCTGTAAAGGTAAAGCCTAGGTTGCAGTGGGGTCCTAGGGTATTGGCAAGGCTAGGACCATGAGACATGCACTGAGGAGAGCCACAGGAATAGGATAGAGCTGGTCCAGAAAGAGCAGTGTGTGCTCAGTACAGCAGGGCTGGAGGGCTGAAGGTGGGGCTACCTAAACATTTTATAGCCCAGGAGTCCAGCTGATTATATTACAATATCCAGATGCCAGATGTGAAGCTGCAGAATTTGATGTTTGCCCTGCTGTAGTTTGGTCTTACTTTGGTCTATCTGTTCTCATTCTCTCTCTCTCTCTCTCTCTCTCTCTCTCTCTCTCTCTCTCTCTCTCTCTCTCTCTCTCTCGTCTTACTATGTAGTCCTGGCTGGTCTTGAACTTGCTCTGTAGAACTTGAACTCAGAGGTCCACCAGTCTCTCCTCTCCAGTGATGAAATTAAAGAGTTTAATGGTTCCCGCTATATCCTCATTCTTCCCTTTGGGAATAGTATCATTTACTCTGTGCTATATGTTGAAAGGAGGTAACTTGATTTTATTTTTATATGAACGCACAGGAGAATTTGAATTTTTAAAGTATTGAAATTGTTAAAGACTCTAGGGACCTTTGAAAGTATACTGAATACATTATAACTTATGAACTTATAAGGAGTAGTAGGTTAGTTATAGCTTAAAAGTGATGTGTTTGGGTGTTGTCTTAGTGAGGGCTTCTATTGCTGTGAAGACTCACCATGGCCATGGCAACTCTTATAAAGGAAAACATTGGGGTGGTGGGCTTATAGTTTCAGAGGTTTAGTCCATTATCATCATGGCTGGGGGTATGGTGACTGGGAGTATGGCAGCATGCAGACAGACGTAGTGCTGGAGAATTCTACACCTCGATCTAAAGGCAACAGGAAGTTAACTGAGACATATATGCATATATATATAAGACATATAAGCATATATGAGACCTCAAAGCCCACCTCCACAGTGACACACTTCCTCCAACAAGGCCACACCTCCCAATAGTGCCACTCCCTTTGGGGACCATTTTCTTCCAAACCACCATAGGTGTCAGATTGACAAGTGGGGGAGATGTGATGGTTAGAGTTAGTTGTCAACTTGTAAGACTCCAGAATTCCTTGGGAGATGGGCACCTAGGAGTGCCTACAAGGGATTTGCTTGATTACATTAACTGACGTTGGAAGGCCCAGTTATGGGCAGGGCCATTTCCTGGATGGAGTTCCTGGACTATATACACGGAGACAGCTTGCTGAGCACAGGCATGCATTTGTCATTGTTGTTCCTGCTTCCGTGACTTTCCCCGTGTGGTGGGTTCAAACCTGGAATTGTGATAAATAAATAAATATAAATAAACTCTTCTTCCTCAAGTTGCTTTCCTCGGGATACTTTGTCAGAGCAAGAAGAAAAGAAACTAGGAAAGTGGTGGAGGGCAGTGATGAAGTAGCTGCCATGGCCGAAGGAGGGACAGCCAGAGTCAAAGAAAGGGTCACGGTGTTGTAGTGAGGCAGGCCCCAGTGTTGAGGAGGCGCTCTGAGCTGTCTGTGATGCACCATAGGTACAAGCCCAGCGCCTGTGTGTGGAGGGCATCTGGGCAGTGAGTGGACTGGTGCTGAGGGCAGGCTGCCTCTTTGGGAAGAAACCTCATCCCTACAGTGCCTGTACAGTCGAGGAGGCTGGGGCACCTCCAACCTGTCCATCAACAATGTGCTGCTCTTCCTCATTGCGGACTGAATGTGAGTAAATGTCTGTCTGCTAAAGACAGCAAAATTCACCATCTTCCCAACTTCCTAGCTACCGTCCTGCTTGTGCTGGTTCTCAACCTGTGGGCCATGACCCCCCTTGGGAGAGTCTAATGACCCTTTCACAAGGGGTCACATATCAGACACCCTCCATATCAGTCATTACAATTCATAACAGAGGCTGGAGAGATGGCTCCGCGGTTAAGAGCACTGGCTGTTCTTCCAGAGGTTCTGAGTTCAGTTCCCAGAGACCACATGGTGGCTCCCAACCATCTGTCATGAGATCCAGCACCCTCTTCTGGCATGCAGGCACACATGCAGACAGAACACTATATACATAATAAATAAATAAATCTTTAAATTTTTTTTTTCCCTAATAGTAGCAACCACTGTGCTAGGGTTTACCCTACTCCTCCACCTCTTCACTGCGGCCCTGCTGTGTTATTTTGTACCCTGTGTGTCCTCTCTTGACAGGCCATGTATGTCCTTCAGGGGCCCTGAGTGCCTCCTCACATGCATACCGGTGGTATCTGTTTTACACAGCTCTGTGAAGTCGGTGACTTCCATATTCTGAGATGTTAGGAAAGCAACGGTGAATGCTATGGTGGTCTTCATGTCTTTCCTCTGCTGAATGTCTATTTGGGGACCGTCCCCATTGTAGACCCCATGGAGGGTGCAGGTGTCACCTGGCCCATCAGAGCCTCCATCCTCCCTTTCTCAGACTGGGTAGAGGAGGGGCATGTAAGCAAGCCGTCCGAACCCTCTTAGGGTCCTTGCCAATGACACCCAGGTGAGTGGCATCGCCCTTTCCCTGAGTCTATGGGCTCATCAGAGGGGACACCACAGGACACCAAAACAATAATTGTACAAAGGATTAGAAGAGACGTGACTCAAAACTGGGGAAGACTTAAACACACACTGAGCACCGGAAGTGGCCTGGCATCGCTGGTCACCAGGGAGGCGCACAGTGAGACTCCAGAGTGGCACCCATTAGGAGCGCCACTGATAAACCAGACAATGCAAAAGTTGTGGCAACATGGTGTCCTCACGGACAGTTAGGGTACTCAGGACATTCCAGGAGGTCCCATAGGAAAGGCTGGGATGAAGAGAGCCATGCTGTGAGAGAGATGACAGACACCAAAGTGTGGTAGGTGAGACAAAAATCAAAGATCCAAGAAGAGCAGTTCCTGGCACTTGGGGAAATGTCAGCAGCCCGACCGTGCTTGGCTGCCCCTCTGAGGTGGCATATTGTGTGGTAAGCTCGTGGAAAGCTTCCTGTCTCCAGGCCCAAGGCCAGGTGCTCAGCACCTTTCTAGTCAACCCTGGGTTGGTTCCAGGAGTGTTTCAGAGGTAATAAAAGAAAAACAAAGAATAAAATGGCTCAAATGGATGGAATGCTTGTTTCCCTAACCAAGGCATTTCCAGGATGGACACAGGGCCTCTGCGCTCCTTTTAACTCTATTTTATGGTCAGCCTCAATACTTGGATGCTAATTCATAGTCCCATGATGCATCTCACCTGACAGGCATCATCTCTGTATTCCAGACCACTAAAGAGAGGGGCATTACTTGCAGAGTGGTCAGTTAGACTGGAGTACCATCCTGCTTCTGGATGGCTATAAGACCAGCACAGAAATGGTGAGTGAGCCATTAGTCACTCAGACATGGGGCGATCCCAGGCTGGCACACTCTGTGTTCCGAGGACCGCTCTCCTCCCCAGGAGCCAGGTCACGCTGCCACCCTCCTGCCTCATACTCCAGTGTCTTTGGAAGGAAATGAAGAGGACATTACTGATTCTCCCTGAATTCCAGAGCACGGGGGCAGTGTTGAGGGGCTCGTGCAGCTCTGGCTGGGTCAAGGACCACCGTGTCACTGATTTATCCCAATGTGACTGAGATGATGGAGCAGGGTTTGCGTCATGGTCCATGTTTTGTCAGGCAGAATTTTAGCAAGTGTGCAGAATGCAGTGGCTGGGTTTGGGCCCATTTCTTGGGGGACATCAGGCCATGCCCTGCAGAGAGGGCTCAGGAGGGTGTGTGTGTGTGTGTGTGTGTGTGTGTGTGCGTGTGTGTGTGTGTGCACACACACACGCACACACACACACACACAAATGGCAGTGGCAAGATGGGGACATGCTTCTGGGACCTGTGGAGGCCTGGCTGGGTCTATCTGGTCCTCATCAGAGTACATCTCCAGCCAGGCTCCTCTTCTGAAAGCCTGGCCCGGCTCCCCACCTCCGGGGAGTTTTGTGTAAGGCTAATGAAGCTCTTGACAGCTCAAGAGCTGGAACTAATGTGACAAGGGGTGCTGAGGACAAAGGACAAAGGAGTCTTTAGTGCTGTCCTCACCATAACGGCCCTTGCTGGGACTTAGCCCTGCGTCAGCTTCACAAGGATGAACCCCACATCTCCCAGACGGGAGCAGATTGCCTCCCCGGCACAGCCTGTGTAGTCTGCTTCAACTCACCATGACAGGACCCTGTTTTGATGGCAACAGGCTGGCAAGCTCGGCTCCCTGTCTAGCCAGTGGTCCCCTGGCCCAACCAACCTGCCTTCCTTGGCACTGCCAACTTGGCAAGGCTGCTCTGTGGTCTTGTCTTCCCTCCAAACTGGACAGTGTCAGACCCTGAGGGCTCCATTTGGAACAGCTTTACTGACCCCGGAGCCATCTAAATGGGTGATGTCCTGGTCAGGGCACAAATGTCAGGGTCTAGTCATTCCTAGGAGGGTTGAATTCAGGCCCTGCTTCTCAGTTGCAAAGCGTGTCCCATATCACAAGAATCCCTTTCTGCTCCCGTGTTCCTCTCCTTGTTCTTCCATGGTTATCTTCTGAGAGTCGACCTGTGTGACCTGCATGAAGTCACTGAGTCAGGGGCCTTGTGGCACCACAGCCCTATCGTGATACCCATCTGATGTAATCCCTGAAGCTGGTTCCCCTGACCCATGGGGAGGAGAGAGGCTTGTGTAAAGATGAAGAAGTCCTGTGCTTGGACAGCTGCTGCCACCAGAGACCAGAGGGACAGCCTCAGTAGGCACCAGCCAACCCCACGGGGACCCCAAGCAGGCCCTGCAGTGGACAGGAAGCAGCCTCCCATGCGGCCCTAGTGCATGGCCTCTGACCGAAGCTTCCCCAGACATCAAGAAATTTTGCTAGAAGTCTAAGAAAATCCTGAAAGCATACTGAGTGGTCACCTCAGAGGTCAGAGGGCAGATGTCAGGACCTCTGTTAAGCCTGAAGGAATGGAGAGAGACTATTCCTAGTCTACAAGGTCCCTGGAACCAGCCCACCTCAGCCAATAGGAGCAGGGCGTCCACCCTAGCAATCCTCCAATGAGGTTACAGCAACTTTCGGTAGGGGGGTGCGTTTGTCTCCTTCCTGCCCATCCAACCTGCCTTTGTTCAGTGTTCGTGGCTTGAAAAGTAGGCCGCTCTGGGCTGGTCGGGGAGGGCTTGGACCCCACGCCATGGAGCTGCTGGGCAGACTGGCTGCCCGGCTGGAGGCATTTGATTTTTCTGACTCAGATGTGTATTTATAGCAGACAGCAGCTCCAAGGACGCACTCTCCTCTGTGGCGGGAGCTCTGCGGGAGCATCAGACAGTGCCGTCCTTTCCCTGCTGTGCTGAGAAGATGCCTGCCCAAGGGGACAGACGGAGGGCTTGGAAATGGGGCCGCTTGGGCCACAGAGGGACAGCCCAGGCACAGTGACCAACTGTGTGTCCTACGTGGTCAGCAGGACGCTGCCTCTCTGAGCACCTGCTCACTCTCTCTCCCTCTACCTGCAAGCCAGTCCTTCACCACATGGGCCCCATCTGTCTGTCCTGGGGACAGTGAGTGGAGACCGTGTTGCCCTGTGTAGACAAGGCCAGTCCCTCCCTGGGTGTTCCCCATTAGTCAGATGGGGACTGATGTCTGGGACAGTACTAGTGCCACTTATACTTGTGAGGGTCCTGCTCCTCCTGATGGGAGATGGGTGGGAATGGGCAAGGCTACAGAAGTGCATGCCTGGGCTCAGTTCCTCAGCTTTAGGGTGACCTCATAGAGCATCCTTCCTCTATGTTCCCCAATTGTCCATCCCTCTGTGGCCACATAGAGGAGGTAGCTGGAGGAGGGTTGGTAGGGCCCCAGGTGACAGACATTGGCAAGGCGAGGCAATAGTCCTAGTGTCTTGGAGCCTGAGTGCTGAGACAGGAAGCTCATTCCTCCCAGCCCCAGGGCCTAAGCCAGCTGTGTTCAAGGAGAAACACCCCATCCCAGGATGGAGGAGTAGGCCCCTGTCATTGACCCCCCCAGTCCAAGAGGGCATGCCCAAGCATCCCATCCTGTTCCCCACACCTTGCCCGTACTTGGGCCAGGGCACAGATAATCAGCACCGAGGTTTCTCAGTGTTCAGCTTTGCCAGAGGAACGGAAGCCCCTGTTCTGTTCTCAGGCCATGGGAGGTTTAGGGGTCCCCTTACCCAGAGAGGCCTGGCTTCACAAGGCCTGGGGGATACTGGATGTCCTGGTACAAGTCCAAACCAGTGCTGCCTGTGTGTGCGGAGCACCACTGCCCCGTGGAGATGTTAAGACGGGGACAGGGTAGTCGGAAGCGACTTGCAGCCACAGCCTCCCTGCATAGCTGTCTGACAACCCCTTCATAGAGAGACTTGGAGCCACAGAGTTCTTGGCCAAGACCTTCGTGTCTTAGGAAATGTCGGGTTTTGTGCTTATTTTTAGCTTCAGGAATGTGACGTTTGATAGTATTTGGGTTTTTAAGAGGGGCCAACTTTATGATAGAGTTGTGTCCCTTGACCCCATGCCAGCCCCGGAGCAGTCATGACTAAAAGCAAGAGTGGCAGTCCCCCTCCCACCACCACTGGAAAATGCAAGCAATCCTGATCTGTCCTCGAAAAAGAAGCTGTGTGGGAGCCCCGTGTCTCTGGCCAGGAGAAGCCAGATTCTGCTGAGTCCAAACAAGCCTGCTTCAGGCTTCTTCTGTGAGTTGTCCACTCGGGGTCTTGTCTCCCCACCCCGGGGAACCGCTGCTGAATACTTACAGTCTGGTGGCTTCCAGTGGTGCCCTGGAAGGTAGCAGAAAGACAGGCAGCCAAGGACATCTTTGGATGTCTGAGGAAGAGAAAACAGACTCTGTAGCTGTGCAGCAGAAAGGACTTCTGGGGAGGCTTGCAGGACAGCTGGCTCATCTGAGAGCGCCCCCAGGGTGCTGAAACTCCATCTCACAACCCTCTCCTCAGGGGACCCTCAGCCCTTTACTCTGGCATGTTTTATGTGTGACTCCCGGGTACCGCACTCTGGACCTTGCACTGCCCATCTGTCATGCACCTGTCTACCACATTGGTTGACAGCTTGCCTCAGGCCTTCCATTCGATAAGTTCAGCATTTCTTTCTTTCTTTTTTTTTTTTTGGTTTTTCGAGACAGGGTTTCTCTGTGTTGCTTTGTGCCTTTCCTGGAACTCACTTGGTAGCCCAGGCTGTCCTCGAACTCATAGAGATCCGCCTGGCTCTGTTTCCCAAGTGCTGGGATTAAAGGCGTGTGCCACCACCGCCCATAAGCTCAGCATTTCTTGACCTGGCACCCATCACAGACACTGATTCCTAAGAGCTGAACCAAAAATAAGTTAGTAAGGAACTAAAGAAAAAAAGTAAATGCCAAGTGATCAAATAATATAATCAATAGATGGGCAAATGAATTGAACAGACCATGCTTAAAAGAAGAAATACCAATAGCTAATAAATGCACCGAAAAGCTTTCATCCTTAGCCACCAGGGAAATGCAAATTAAAACCACTCAGCAAGTTGACCTCACCCATCAAAATGGCTGCTGTTCAGAAAAGTAAGAACAGCAATACTGATTAGAGGTGGAGAGAAAGAGAGCCCTGCACACTGCTTTGGGACGTGTAAAGGATGCAGCCACTACAGAAATCTGCAAGGAAGTTCTCCAAAAATAGAACTATTAGACAGCCCAGCTATACTGCTCCTGGGGCCCTTCCTCAGAAAAACAAAGTCAGCATTCAGTAAAGGAAAACCTCAGAACACCTGTGCTTATCATGGCGCCATTCACAACAGCCACACTATGGAACCAGCCTAACTGCCCACCATGGAGGGATGACCAGGAAAATGTATGCACACACAGTGGAGTATTAGTCAGTCATGAAGGAGAACGAAGTCGTAGCACTTGCAGGGAAAACAGACCGAACCAGAAGTCATCGTGCTAAGTGAAATAATCCAGACTGGTGAAGACAAACATCTCATCTCTTATGTCACATGTGGAACCTAAGACTAAAAATAAACACATGAAAGTGGAGGGGGGATATTCAATAAGAAAGGGGCCACTGGGAGAAGGGGGCAGGAGAGGGATGGATATGTGCAGAGTGGGCGATGTGTGTGTGTGTGTGTGTGTGTGTGTGTGTGTGTGTGTGTAGATGTCACAATGAAAATTGTTATTTTCTACAATTAATATATGCTAATAAAACATCCCCAAATGAGCTAATATAGTCCCTGCTACTATGGCTTGAACGATTAAAGCTTCTGTTGTCACTGTGTTAAGAGATGGAACATCACCAATGGAGAGATACATCTATAATACAACCTAAGGCTCAGGGAACATTGCGGAAGAGGGGACAGAGTGATTCAAGAGCCAGAGGATCAAGAAATTGACTGTGAGACTGTGTTTCCTAGTAATCTCAGAAGCTACATCCATAAAACCCACCAACATGGCTGTCTAAACATGAGCTGAGCAAGGACAACAACAATAGGTGTGCCAAAATAGACAGGGGGATGACCATGAGTCCTCAACCCTATTCAAAAACTACGGGCGTCTAAGGAATGCCTAGAGTGGGAGAAATAGTCTTCCTCGGGGAAGAGTACACCAATTGGTTACCCAATGCCAGATAGTCAGCCCTGAAAACATACATGTAAGTGACATTATTCAGACTGAGCAGGTTGTATTTGGGAATACATTGAATGTACATATACATATATGCATGCAATCACAATTAATGAAAAATAGGCAATGGATTTGAAAGAGAGCAAGGAGGTATACCTGGGAGGGTTTAGAAGGAGGGAAAGGAAGGGAGAAATGATGAATTATATTACATTTTTTACAAATAAATAATAAAAAGAGGCAGAGTAACCATTCCACACCCAAGCTGAAAGCCAACTTGGGTCAAGGGAAGGCTCCACTACAGTCTGAGGGGACAGGGCTCACTTGCTAAGGATGCATGCCCTATCTCAGGAGGCTTTACAGATTCTAATAAAGCATGAAAGGTCAAAAGCCTGTGGGTTGTGACCCCCATAAGAGTCCCATGTCAAATATTTACATTACGATTTATAACAGTAGCAAAATTACAGTTATGAAGTAGCATCAAAAATCATTTTATGGTGTGGGGGGGTCACCACAACATGAAGAAGTGTAAGAAAGGGCCACAGCGTTAGGAAGGTTGAGACCCACTCTAGACTAGTCTCTTGCTCAGGGATTGGGAAGGGAAGGGAGGCCACAGTCTGTACTAAAGCGCGGCGGAAGGAGCCTGAGCCAGGCTTCTCCTCCTCGTTTGGTTGTAAATCCATTTTCTGTGCTGATTGGAGAAGCTGGAGGTTAAATAACACTTTTGGCCTGTGAGCTAAACAAAACCTCTGGTAGAGGTGTAGGGTTGGTGCAGCCTTGGCAAGCTCACACAGAGTGTGAAGTGAGCTCTGCTCTTGACATTCAGCAGGGGTTGGTCTCAGGCATGTCAGTCAACGTGTCTGTGGTCTGTCTCAACCTGTAGACACGGCCTCATGTCAGAAGTGACTGCGTAGAGTGTCTAGGTCCTGACCTCACTCCAGTTACAAACGCCAGCAGCCTGCGCAGTATGGTGGCTGCATTTCATCTCCTCCTGGCCACAGAACTTGGCATCATGCTTGGGCCTCCAGTACTGCCCACAGCCCAGACCTGAAGCCAGCCAGCCTGTGGTCTGTTCTGCTTGAGAAGAAAGAGAATGTAAACAGCTTGATCCTTAAAATGCAAAAGTAATGCCCCAGCCCAGGAGCTGTGGTAGGCAGGGGATTGGACAGCAAGGAGAAGGGAGAGGGGAGGGTGGGAGAGGGGAGGGTAGAGCCACCCTTACTCAGGGACCTCAGGGAGGGCAGGACGGGGAGAGCAGAGCCGTATGAATTCAAGGAGACTGGAGTCTGGAGTCCGCATGCATGGTTCAGGGGAGCTCGGGTTGGGCAGGAGATGGGAAGGCAGAATCATCCTCACTGAGGACCCTGGGACTAGGGTCTGGAGTCCCTGTGCACCTGGGACTCAAAGCATTCAAAGGGGGAAAGCAGATGTGTAGACTTCACTGTCTGGAAACTGAGGCACTGAATTACCCTGATGGCAAACAAGGGCAGCTACTCTAGAGCAGGGACCAAGGGAAAACTACTGGGAAGTGAGTTCACGGAGCAGCTTGAGGGGGTGAGGGTGACTCAAAAGAGCATCTAGAATGTGTCACAACCACCAGGATCCCAGCATGATGGCCAATGGAGAGCCAGAGAGGCAGACAGAGCAGAAAGCGGGGGAGGAGGGCAGGGGACACAGAGTAGGGTGGGTCTTAGGAGACCCCTCACACCTGATACAAGTGGGAACATCTGGGAAGCTACACAGAAGGGAACAGTGAGCCACAGTGCCATCACACACAGCAGCAAGCGACGGCGACATCACACACAGCAGAATGATTCCAGCCGCTCAAATACTTCATAGCTAAAAATGGAAGCTCAAAAGCATTTTCTAAAACCCAGAACATTCTTTGAAACTTCAGAATGTAAAAGGGCTTTTTGGATTATGCATAAAACCTAGAGGCTCTTGAGTGGCTAATAAATTTGACCATGGTGGGATGGGGGTGGGGGAGAGCAGGGATCCATTTCTGCCTGGTCTGCTTTGTTCATTAGTCAGGAGACAGACTGGTGCCCTCTTCTCACAGGCTAAGTCCTATGAGATGCAGAACTTCAAAATCAAGGAGAGGGAGAGAAAAGGGGCCGAAAAGATGGTTCAGTAAAGTGCTTTATACAGCATGAAGATCTGGGGTTGATCCCCAGGTCCCAAGGAAGCTGGGTATGGTGGTGTGTGCCTATAGCCCCAGCGATGGAGAGGCAGAGACAGGAAGACTCCTTAGGCTGATTGGCCATCCAGCCTAAACAGCAAAGCCCACAATGAGAGAACCTGTCTCAACCTGAGGAAGATACTGATGTCAACATCTGGCTTCCTTCTTCCTCACCCCACAAAGAAAATGTTGCTACAGAACACATACGGAAATGTTCAGGAACCCAGCCTGATGGGTTACGGGAGGCAAGGCAGAAGCATCATAGGTTCAAGGCCTGTCTGGGCTATAGAGTGAGTTCAAAGCCTGCCTGGTCAATTTAGTGAGACCTTGTCTCAAAAATGAGAATGGAAAGGGGCTTGGATCAGTAGTAGAGCCTTGGGTTCAGTCACCAGTCATCAGAGAACTAACTAACACAACCTAGGACAAGACCAGCTCAGGCCAGCCCATCTAACACCAAGATACCCAGGGCAGAGCCTAACTTACATGGCGTGAAAAGGCATTCTTCAGGTCCGAGAGATTTCTATCTTGCTCTTACCCCAGCTGTCTGGGTCACTGGGCAGGGACAGTTCCAGCAGGGTCACTGGTTAGTCTTGGTAGCCTGTGGACCCTGACCTGGTCTGCAGCAGCATCTGGACCATCCAGGGCCACGGTCTCCCAGGAGTCATGGTTTATGTAACAGCAATAAAGCATTTCTATAGCTAAACACAGAAGGGAAGTAGCAGATGGCACAGGCAGGACACCAGGCAGCTTGGGGCAGGTGGGCACCTGCTCTGGGAGCACCAGCGCCTCAGGAGCATAGAGGTGCTAGGGGAGATTAGGTGTAGCCAGCCAGAAGCCAGGGCGTCTGCAGAGTACCCCGACCTTCACTTGTGTGAGAGCTCTCTTGATCCAGGCAGCACAGGGCCCCTGTTTTGAAAGTTGAGTGTGGCAGCTGGGTGGAGAATGGGTTTTGGCTCTGCAGATGTTTATTTCCTGCCTGGAGACGGAGTCACATTTTACAGTTTAACCGAGTTACTCTTGTGTTTGAATTTATGTGAGGCGACAAATTCCCCACTTGCCACCTTAACAGCATCCCTTGGGCTTTGCTACCCTGCCCACAGACAACAAATCAAAGCCAGCTCAGACTTAAAGCTTGGAGGGTTTTTTGTTTTGTTTTGTTTTCATTTGTCTGCTCTTCTGGGCCATTTTGGGAAGAAAAAGGAAAAATAACAAAATCATAAGTCATGGGGCAATCATCTCTGGCCACACTTAGTTTGGAATCTCAGAAATGCTGGGAGCTCCGTGCCATGACCTACCCGGTGACGAGGCCACCTTCCTTCTGGAAATGCTGTGGCTTTCGGGTGAGAAGCTGCTGTTTGCTCACACCCCTTCCCCAGATACACACTTGAAGAAAAAGAAAGCCGAAGGAACACAGTCGCCAGGCTCCCAGAGAGTCTGAACTCAGTTGGCTGCTGCTGCCTGGTTCCCACAGCCCCAAGAGTCCTCACACCATCACGTCGCCCAGAAATAGCGCAGGATGCCACAGCAGCCGAGGTGGGCGTCTGCTGTGGGGCACTGACACGGAGCAGGGTGGCATGTGTGATGAAGGGCAGGCTGTTCTGTAGGTGGGATGTGCATCACTGAATGACATGTGGGAAGGCATGATTCTTGCTTGCTGCATGACTCTTTGGAGAAGTTGTAAAGACCTGACTGCTCACCCAGACAGAGAGGGCACTGATGCACTAAAGACAGAATTCCATTTGAGTCCCAGCTTGGTGAGCCCAAGAGTTTATTGGGGTTATTTACGGGAGCAGAGGGACTCAGGCAGCTAGATACACAAGGGATGTGGTCCCACGCCAGTCCATTGTCTACTCTTATATGGTGATTGTTATCAGAGGAGAGGAAGGGCCCTGTGAAGATCTGCTGAAGGACATGAGCCCCAGTGGTGAGCCTCCCTCTTCCTTCCACAAGGGAATTTTAATACATGCTGTCTCCTGGGGTCACATGGGGGTGATCACCGCTGCTCTGCTCCAAGAAGTCCATGGTCGCATCCACCTGGAGAGGACAGCTACACCACTCTGCTTAAACCCATAGCTTCCAAGGACTGGTTTTGCAGGGGCTGCTGCCCAAGAAGTAGTCAACCGGCTGGACCTGCAATGGGATTTTTTCGGTGTGGGGGAGAGGATGAGATGTCACACTAAGCAGAGGGACAGTGATACAGCAAAGGTGCTGAGGGTTGGTACTGGGTTTGGTGGAGCCCATGCTTCCAATGCTGCAACATCCAGGCAGAAACCTGGAATATTGATGGTGGATCGAGGGCTCTGGGGCAAGCGGAAGTGCTGAGGTGAGACAGTCGGGAGAGTGGAAGTCAACAGGACAGCTTCATTCTCTCCCAGGGAGACAGACTTCCCACAGGGCTGGACAATGGGTCACCACCAGATGCCTCCTCAATCTCCAGAGACTGCCCATGACATTGTGAGTGTATGTTGTGACTTTCTTAGGAGCAGAGGCCAAGCTCTGCCATGTCTGTGTATTAGGTCTTGGTGGCTCCTCAGCAGGCCTCCTGCTGCACGAATTCCAAATGGTCTTATAATAAAAACCCGGAGCCAGATTATCAGGGTGAAAGCTGAAGGATCAGAGAAGCAGAGCAAGCCACAGCTACCACCTCTTACCTCAGCAACTCCTCAGCCTGACAGTGCCTCTGCAAGAGAGCAAATTCCTGTCTCCTCCTGCCTTATAGTCCTTTCTCTGCCCAGCCATATCACTTCCTCTCTCAACCTTCCTAGTGCTGGGATTAAAGGTGTGTGATCCCAAGTCCTGGAATTAAACGTGTGTGCCACCACTGCCTGGCTGTTTCTCATTTAGACTGGATTACTCTCGTGTAGCCCAGGGTGGCCTTGAATTTATAGAGCTCCAGATGAATCTCTGCCTCTGCCTCCTGAGTGCTAGGATTAAAGGTATGTGCCACCACTGCCTGACCTCTGTGGCTAACTCTGTGGCTGGCTCCTGTCCTCAGATGTTCAGGCAAGCTTTATTTCTTAGATCACATCACCACACCCTCCTACCATAGGCACTGGCTGTTTGCATTTGGAGGGGTTGGCTGGGCCCCGGGGGTTAAGCGGGGAGAAGGTGGCTCTGGATTGGTCCTGGTCCCACAGCGAGAGCAGCCGAATCTGGATGCCACTATCTGACCATTGTCACTTTTCTGAGTGTTGCTGGTCAGGGTAGAGAAAGATCCAGAACACGCAGTGCTCTGGGCCATAGAAATATTACAGGACCCAGCATCCACTGGACTAGACTGGGGAACTGGGAGAGAGACAGCAGCTGAAAATCCCCAGTCTTTTACGTTTAGGTTTAAGTTCAGAAAACCCCCAGAGTAAATGTGAAGAAAACCAGCCAGCCAAAGTTCACCACAGTCAAAGCTTCAAACCTCAATGGTGCAAAACTCCAGTATCCGGGCAAACTCAGCTCCCTGGGGCCTGGGCGATAATCCACCGACTGGGGCCCCCCCCCCCCCCCCGAGGCAGCAGGCTGGCATCTTGAAGATGCTGAGAGAGAGGAAGCCCCCGCCTTCCCATGACCTTCCTGACCTTCCAGAACAGAGAGGAAGGAAGCTATTTACGAGACAGGCAGCAGGACTTGTCCACAGTCAACCTGCATGGTGGGAATGTGCGGAAAACCCCGAGGAGGAGAAAATGTCTCTCACACAGGGGAGAGTGCACGGGACACCAGCAGAGGCCACAAAAAGATGGTTTCTTCCTTCAGCTTACACGTCAGGAGCCTTTGAAAATAAAACCTTTTTGTATTCTAATTTTTTTCTTTTTTTTTTGAGACAGAGTCTCAGTATGTAACCCTGGGTGGCCTGGAACTTGCTATGTAGACCAGGCTGGTCTTGAACTCACAGAGATCTGCCTGTCTCTGCCTTCCAAATGCTGGGATTAAAGGCGTGGGCCACTATAATATCCAGCTCGAAAATGAAAATTCTAGCAGTGCATTGTGGGATTTTCCACACATGTAGGCATGATACATGTATATGGCTGCAGTAAGAGGGGAATGATCACATGGCCTAGAGGTCCTACATTGTCCATGAACTCTGACGACCTTGACTCTAGCCAGACCATGTGAGCAAGAATGTGTATTGTGAAGCCTGGGGTCCCACTGAACACTGAAGCAGGAGACATGGCCGTGGGCCGTCACAGGGTGCAGTTCATAGGAAGGGAGTCAGACAGGAAACAGCACATGAGGAAAACTCAAGATAGATGTTTCTTTCTGAGGCTGGGGGTCATCTGGGAGTGGTAGAAGGATCCTCCCAGGAAGATGGAATGTTCTACACCAAGACGAGTTGTGGCTTTACAGGGCTGTGTCTGTTACTGACAGCTTGTGAAAAGAACAAAGTCGGGGGACCCACACTTCCCACCTTCGTGGCTTACTGTGGCGCTACAGTCATCAGGACAGTGTGTGGGGGGGGTTGTGGAGAGAACAGATACATAGATCAGTGGGACAGAATAGCAAGCTCAGAAATAGATCCCCGCAGTTAGAGCTGGCGGATCTCTGAGGAAGGCACACAGGCAACACACGGGGAAGACACCTTTTCCACAAATGGCACTGGAAGAACCAGGCATGAGAAGAACGTGAGGAGACACGCGGGATAAGCCCTTCCCCACATTATCTCTGAGGGAACCGCTGACTCAGACAAAAAGACGTAAAACCACCAAACACGAGGTGGCCCGTGGGGTTGTGTGCTCCGTGAGGACTGTTAGAATGATGACAGTTCAGAGGTCACTGCCCAGCTCACTACTCACTCGATCAGTTCACTCAGTAAGCTGTTCTTCAGTAAAACACAAAAGCAAACAGAAGTGGGGTGGGGTGGGGTACGGGTGGGGTGCAGGCCAGGAGAATGAAAAGATGAGCCAAGAATGAGAGAAGGTATTTCTAAAAGAAATAATCTGATCAAAGATTGTTATCCAAAACACGAGAAGAACTCTTTTAACACTCAGAAGGAAAACAAAGACCGGAACTCAAAGGCTGGTAAAAGAATGTCATCGGAGAACGTAGACCAGAGTCCAGTGGTGCATGGAGAGATGCTTGATGTCGAATGCCATCAGGGAAACGCAAATCAAAGCAAAACATTGTATCCCTGCTAGGATGGCCTCAACAAGGGACAAGGCCAATGCCACGTGCAGGCAGGGCGCGGCTCAGCAGGCGCTCTTCTTTATTACTGGTGGGAATGGAAGTGACCCCACCATGGAAGATAGCTTGGGTTTGTTGTTTTTACAGAGCTAAATCTCTGTCTACCACCCAACTCTGCACTCCTGTTCCTTAGCAGCGACCCAGAGGAACTAAAACTTTGTGTCCACACAAGTGCCCCCTGTATCAGTGTTTATTGAACATTTGTAATTGCCAAAATCCGGAAGTGACCCAGGTCTATGGCATATCCATACAATGGAATGCTATTCAGCACTGAAATTCAATGAGCTATCAAGATATATGTAGGCTTGTGCTGCTATAACATAATATCTCACAAGGAGGGACTTGCAAGCAACAATGTTGTATTTCTTACAGTACTAGAGGCTGAAAGTCCAAGACCAAGGAAGGAACCTGCAGGTTCTGTGTCTTGTGGGAACTGTTTCCAATGCAACCCTATGACTTGGATATTCAGATTATATTGCCTCCACCCCCTGGACTTCACCCTTTGGACACATCACCTCCCTAAACACTCATCACCTAACTCCCAACTCCAGCACTTTGGGGTAAAGATTTGAGTATCTGGGTTTGTAGGGACACATTCAGCCCATGAAAAGACATAGAGGAAACATAGGTATGTATGATGGAGTGAAGGGACAGTCTAAAAAGGCTGCATGATGTTGCCTGATTCCAACACTTTAGAAATGGCTTCCCAGGGCCTGGGGGTGGGGGTGAGGATGGGAGCTCAGGAAGTTCAGAGCACTTATTATTTAATGAAAATGCCGTGTGACAGTGCAATGGTGGCACATTCAACCTCAGCCCAAACTTGCAGGGCACATGTTGTGGAATACTAGTTGAAGATGTATTACATTTGTTTACGCTGTGGAACATTTGATTAATGATGCAAAGATGTGTTTCATTCTTTTATGTTGCATTTGTTTAACTCTGTGAAGCTGTGTTACTTCGGCTGTCTAAAACACCTGATTGGTCCAATAAAGAGCCAAACGGCCAATGCCTAGGCAGGAGAAAGGATAGGCGGGGCTGGCAGGAAGAGAATAAAAAAGAGAAGAAATCTGGGAAGAGAAGATTGGGGGAGGGGGCAAAAAGAGAAGGAGAGGAGGACTCTAGGGGCCAGCCACCAAGCTATACAGCAAACCACAGAGTAAGAAGTAAAGAAAGGGATATAGAAAGGAAAAAGCACAGAGGCAAAAGTTAGATGGGATAGTTTAAGTTAAGAAAAGTTGGCTAGAAACAAACCAAGCTAAGGCCAGACTGGACATTCATAGCAAAGAATCAGATTCTGTGTATTAATTTGGGAGCTGGGTGGCAGGCCCTCAGAGAGCCAAAGGAGAAGAAAGAAAGAAAGAAAGAAAGAAAGAAAGAAAGAAAGAAAGAAAGAAAGAAAGAAAGAAAGAAAGAAAGAAAGAAAACAAAACAAAAAACCAACAACAGCCACACAGTACCCAAGGTGACTTCTAGCAAGCTGGTGGACTGTACTGGGCCACTGGGGTGAAGGGTACTGGTAGTAGCTAACCTGTGGGACAGGAAATATGTGGGAAAATTCTCAAATTCCCATTTAGTTTTGTAGTGAACTTAAAACTCCTGTAAGGGAGGGTGTGAAAGTCAGTTTTATACCCAGCTAAGATGCCACTGCAGCAGAAGGCAATGAACACTCCAGGCAAAAACTCCAGGGGGTATTATCATTACTAAGAGCTGAAGGGTCCCTCCATCCAACTCAGCATTGAACTTTAAGTTGTCAATAGCTCCCCCCATGAAACTTTGAGTGCATTTGGCTCTAAGGCCAGAACAAAAGTGACTGAAACCAGTTTATAAAAATGTGGTAAGTTTATGACCATAGAAAAGTCACAACGAAACTAGCAGAAGTTTTGGGTGAAAGTAGATGGGGACAGGGGTGACTTAAAAAAAATGGAAAATAGCTAAGCACACTTCATTATAGGCTTGACTGTGAGAGGCGAGAACTGAAAACCAGTGAGTGGTGAAGGGGATGGAGTGGCCAGACCCCATGCCACTCACAGAGCACTGCTCAAGCAGATCCTGCTCAAACATTGAACACAATATTACACAAATTAATGAAAAAACTAATCATTAAAAATTTAAACTCAAGTTGGGCAGTGATGATGCATGCCTTTAATCCCAGCACTTGGGAGGCAGAGGCAGGCAGATCTCTGTGAGTTTGAGGTCAGCCTGGTCTACAGAGCTAGTTCTAGGACAGCCACCAAAACACACAAAGAAACCCTACCTCGAACCCACCCCCTCCCTCCCCCCCAAAAAAAGAAAAGAAAATTTAAACTCGAACAAATATTATGGAAGCTATTCTTAAAATGGATGTTTGGTACATAAAAATGATGGGGGAGGTGAGAAATATTGCCAGTGCACTTACATCCCTTTTATGATGGTTTTTAGAATTATATATCCAAAAGTTACAGTGGTTAAGACTGGTAGCCAGAAACTGTAGCAAAAAGCCACTTCCATTTTGTGATTGCTTAATTCCATTCCCAGAGGAGCATAACAAAATAGAATTTGGGAGTTGTTTTTGTCTTCATCGGAGATTACATTTCTTAGGCCAACGTGAGGTTGGATGGTTAATGTTAGAATTTCCTGCAGAAGGCATTTCAGTGTTTTTCAGGTCCTAAGCCTGTGGATTTGACTGTGAGCTACACCAGATCTAAGGCATGGCGTTCCCAAATCCAGATGTGGTCTTTGGGCACTCATTATCTTTTTCTTTGCTGCTGTTGTCTGTCTTTTGAGACAGGGCCTTTTTATGCATCCCAGACTGGCCTGGATCTTGCAACCCTCCTGCCTCGGTGCCCTGAGGGCTGGGATTACAGGGATTATCCACTCTGGCATTCACTAGCAGAAGAAAGTAAACACCTGAAATAGAATCCCGAGTGTACAGGATGAATCCATTTGCAAGAAATCATTAGCAAGGAGAATTCCATATTCAGCAGCTGGAGTTTTGAAAACTTAATAAGGGCTCTCCATACCGAAAGTGTGTTGAGTGGAAATAATCAACTAACAAGGCGATGGCCATGCTTGCAAGCTGAATGTGTCAGTGTGTTATGTGTGTTCATGTGAGTACAAGTAGACGTGTATGTAGGCATACTTGTACACGTACGCATGTACACATGGAAGTCAGAGGACAAGTTCAGGTATTATTCCTCAGGTATTGCACTGGCCTGGACCATGGCCAAGGAGACTCAGGGATTCACCTGTTTCTGGCTCTCTAGGACTGGGATTATAGCACTCACAGCCATGCCTAGCTTTTCTGTGTGGGTTCTGGGATCCAGACTCACTTGTCAGACAAGCACTGTATCAACACCATGAATTTTTATTTTTTATTTTTATTTTTTCGAGACAGGGTTTCGCTGTAGCTTTGGAGCCTGTCCTTGGACTAGCTCTGTAGACCAGGCTGGCCTCGAACTCACAAAGATCCACCTGCCTCTGCCTCCTTAGTGCTGGGGTTACAGGTGAGCGCCACCACCGCCTGGCTATGAATTTCTTTTTAAATGATCAGGATTTCCTACCAAATGTCCTCCAGGTTGGCAGGCACTTTGAATGGAGAGACTTTATCTTCTCCTTCCTGTGAAAGCCTGTCATTCCAGATACAGAGGGCATGAAGTCTAGCCTTCTCGCCTCTGGTATCCATTTTCAGGCCTTGGCATAACCAAATGGGCAGGACTTGGGTGTGTTCTGCTGAGAGCAGAGGCACCAGGCCATCTGGTGGACATTAGTCTATGGGCTTCTAGGTCGAGGTAACTTTCACATCATTTTGGTATAAACAGAAAATACAGTATTCGATTACAAAATAACTTAGGAAAATGAATATGGTCAGAATAAAGTTGCATAGAGATCAAAAAGTTTAAAAATATAAAAGAACACACTGGAAGAAAACAGGAAGTTTTCTTTAAAAAAAAAAGCCATTGAAAGGTATATAATGTTTCCATCAACTCTCTTTTTGTAAAGTAAAAATATTCTTATGGCATTTACATTAATTGTGGTTTAGAAGGACACATGAATACATTCAATGAGTGATTTTTTAAAATCAGAATAAAACATGCGGGGGTCAAAGAAATGGCATGTTGCTGAGAAACAGAATTGCAGGATGGCACACTGGGTCAGGGCAGCGCTGACGGTGTCGGCTATAAAGCGCCTTTGTATGTTTGCACACATGGCCATTACAAGCACCTGTTGACGGTGTGATGTTCCCTCCACAGAGGCGGCAGGGAGTGCGGTTCATTGGACCCCCATCTGAGTTCCTGCTGGCTCAAGCACTCATCCCAGGCTTTGTGTGCAATTCTGCCCTAATTGCCTGGGGCCTCCTACGAACTGGACGTAGGGGTTAGTGAAAGTTAACTGGGAGGAGCGTGGGGGTGAAACACCTGACTCTCTCTCTGCAGCTGTGGAGAAGTCTTCCGTGCTGGGGATCCTGGTGGTGCAGCTGCTTTGGGGGTCCCCCACGCTCCGGTAAGTAACCCCTTACCCGTGCTTTGTAAGCAAGCCTGATAAACTCGTTTCCCAAATTGGATTTTGGCAGAACCAGACTTTGGTTTGCAGTCAGGGCCGTCAAGGGGGAGGGCGGGCAAGCCCACAGCATCTGAATAGGGGCATAAGGGGCAGTTGTTTCAGAGGGCATCATGGGCCAGGCAGAACCCTAAACCAAAAATGTTTTGATTGGCTAGTTGATTGGGGTCCTCCAGTTAAGGGGTGTTGAAGGCTGGCACAGCTGCAGTTGTTGTTGACGCCTTCTGGAACATTCTCTGTTTGACCTTCATGGGGTGGAGTGCCCGGCTCCGCTTCGGAGAGTCCAAGGTTTAATTCCCTCATATTCTGCCAAGTTTCTCTAGATGCTCATGAAATAATACTATCTATCCACGCTCTTGGAAAGGCAAAGGTGACTGATGAATGTCAGGGATATGGATTCAGAAATACCTTGTGTCCTCACGTGGGTGGTGGTGTGAGGCTGTGGCAGCCACTGGGTGAACTTAGACCCTGTGTCATTGCCAAGAGGAGAATCATGCTGTTCTGGAAGCTACAGTGGCGCCTGAAGTGCTGGCTATGTGGAGCGCTGTGAAGGTTCACTGATGCCCATAGGTCGGTCAGTCGGTCAGAAGGGCCTGTTCGCCTTGAGCCAGCTGTGGGCTATGCCCAGGGATCAGCCAGCAAACCTTGAGTAGGAGAGCTGCTGGCTCCGGAAGGGCTCGCAGCCCCCACTCTGCCCCTGGCAGCAGACGGCAGCAGGAGGCAGCCCCAGTCACTTGTGGGCAGAAATGACCAACCCTCCAGTGCCTGGGTCCCTGCCTCAGCATTGATTCCCATCTGCAGTGAGCATATTCCTCTGGGCTCCAGCCATCACACATTGTTTGTGTCTATTTGTTTTAACACCCTTCCCTAACACACCCAGTAAGTCGGGATTGCCTCTCACCCCTCTGTCCTAAAACAGCGCTGGGCGCCGTTTCTGTTCCGTGGCCAGAACTGCTCAGGAAGTGTTATTCCCGGACACTGGGCTTTGGCATGGTTTTTGTTCCAAACAACACCATGTCATTATAGCTGCTTTCCCAGCAGCCACGGATGTGTGCAGCTCTGGTCAAGCGCTGCTCCGATGTGCCATGTTTTTGTCCATCCTGGGATCAGGATGGGGTGCCTGTGCCAGAGCTCCCATTCTGACCTGCCACTGTGGTTACAGAACATTCTGTCCTGAGATGTCTGAGTACATGGCAAAGGCTCAGAGAGGTTGAGTGACCAGCTCCGACTCGAGTCAGATGTGTTCAGCAAAGAGCCCAGAATGGACAGCTGACTCCTCCATAACCCCCTCCCTCGCTGCAGCAGAGTGATGCGCTGCAATGGGGCGAGACTCTGCATGGTCCAGCTATCCTAATGTAATGGTTGAGCTAAGATGTGGGATGTAATTCTGCTCCTACTGCAGAAAAAAAAAAATTATCCTTTTGGCATATGCTTTACATATTTATTATAGGAAAACAAAATATGAAAAAAAAAAAGAAGAAGAGAAAATGACTACCCTGCCTCCTAAGTTCATGAGGGGCCCCAAGCAGGCATCCTGGGCTGTGTGTACACACTCACTTAGTGGATGGCGCCTCTCACTGCACATGGCTTCACACGGCCTTTATGCTGTTAGCAGTTTTCAAGTCAGCGAGTGTCGATCTCCCGAATCTTTCTTTCACTAGCTGCACAGAATGCCCTGTTCTTAAGCAACATTTTGTTATTGGCTGTTTAGGTCTTCAGACTTTGGCTGTTATAAAACGCCGTGAAAACAGCGCTGAAGATGTATTTTGGGTGTGTGTCTCAGATTACAGTCTCGGGGTAAATTGTAAATCGTAGGTATTTTAAGGCTCCTCATAGACACTCGGAGGGAACAAGTGACAAGGCTGCCAGTGTCCTCAGCTTCCCACTGCGAACGACAGTCTTTTTAGTATTTGTTCCTCTGTTTTTGCTTCTTAATATGTTTATTTACAGTATCGGGGACGTGATTGCTCTCGAAGCTAGCCAAGACATTAAGCCCCTGTTTCCCACACTTGTTGCGAATCTTCACCCTCGGCTCCCCTCCACCCCCTGCTTGCTACTCCATCTTGTTGCTTTGTCTGCTTCCTTCCATTGTGATTTGTGTCTTTTGTTCTTGGAGCTTCCGGCCAGGGGGCAGTTTTCTCACATGTTCACACCTCTCTCTGTCTTTGCTTTCCCAGTGCTGTTCAAACCCACTTCTGTGCATGGTGGGAGGGGACCCCCACAGCAAGTGTGTGTGTGTGTGTGTGTGTGTGTGTGTGTGTGTGTGTGTGTGAGGCTTCAGGGAGATCAGTCACGCTTTCGGTGTATGGAGAATAGCCCGGCTGTGGTTTATGTGTATCTGCTGGTATCCTGGATGTGGGGCTGGCCCTGGCCCAACCGTCCATGGCTACATGACTCCTCTTTGGCTGTAAACCTTCTTGCTAGTAAGAACAACTGCCGTACTGCTAACTTCTGGGGGCAATTTTGAGGGCTGAATGAATGAGTGAAGCCACGGGAAGTTCTTACCGTGGCCTCCAGCAGAGTGAATGTAACTCGGGTGTCATTATGTGGGATGCAACCTGAGCTCTGAGAAGCTATGTGGTTGATTAATTGCATATAACCAGGAGTTAGTTCTCTTCAAACGTTCTCCAAGCCATTGGCTCCACTTAGTCTATGCCAGACATCACTTGAAGACAGTAGCGCATGTCATTCATCCCTCGATAACCACTGCTCTTCTGAGACCCAGCCCTTGAACAGCATCCCAAGCTGTGGGCAAACAACGCCTTGGGCTGGACACTGCCTGGTCCTCCTGGTGGGAAGATGATTGACAAGGTACAGTTCTGAGAAAGGAGAAGCCTAGAAGGAAACCGAAGGCCTCTAGAGACTACTAAACTCACAAAGGTCCTTCCAATGCCAACTTGGCTCTGAAGCCTGGGATGGTAATGGACCAAGGCTTTAAGCAACTGCAACATACTCACGCAGCTTTCCCAGGAGCTTCCAGACAGGGCCACGTCCAGGGGCTTTGAAGCAAGCATATCCCCTTGGCTGAAGCGGATATATTTTTAAAAACTTTCAAGAAGGGCTGGAAAAATGGTTCAGTGGTTAAGAGCACTTTCCGCTCTTCCAGAGGACCCACGTTCAGTTCCTAGCACCCACATCAGGAGGTTCACAACTGTCTGTAGCTCCAGCTCCAGGAGAACTGATGCCATCTTCTGGTCTCTGCAGGCATTGATGCACCTGTGCACATACCACCCCAAGCCCCACTCAGCTCTGCAACATCTATGGATATGGAGACTGAGGCGAGAGGATCTCTGTCTCAAGACCAGCTTGGGCTATGTAGCAAACTCCTTCCCAACCCCATCTCAAACAAAACAAGCTGCCAGGTGGTTAGCTTTTGCTGGGTTTGTCATCTTGAAGAAGAGAGGGTGTACCCTCCCTTTCAGTGTGGCCCATAGAACTCAGGCCTCAGTTGATTGGGCAGGCCCATGCCCTTGAAGGAGAACTGATTCACTCAGTCTGATGCCTACCAAACTATCCCAGGTAATGTCTAAGCCGTTACCTAGACCACAGGATTGACAATGGAAACAACCAGGACAGCTGGCCGCCCACAGACCTCCCATCTGGCTGGCTTTGGGGCCCTCAAAAGGCACAAGTGTAAGGTGAATGGCTGCTTCTCCTTCTTTCCCAGAACCTCTCCCTGCCTTGTCCTTGCTAGCTCACTGTGTGTCTCCTCAGCTCTCCCTGGGAAGCATACTTAGAGTCCAACCTCTTATTATGTCTGTCCCACAGCCCCGTGGGCATCATTGGAGTCCCTGCCCAAGGTGCAGGGCTGGAAGAGGCTGTAGCAACTCCCAGCTAGGGTTGGGGAAGGCGTTCTTGCTAATAGGGTGTGAAGACCGTGGGGTCCCCATTTCTACTTATCAGAGGAGCCGTCCACCTCCATCTTCCAGTCAGGTTTCCCACACGCTCTACAAGGGCAAGGGTGTACTTCATTCCCCAGATGCACTATATTACCATCAGCCTTCCTGGAGGTGGGGCCACTGTCTTAGGCTAGCCAAGTCAGTGCTCATTTGTTGAGTGAGTGCATTATGAATTGTAAAGGCAGGGTGGAGAGTAGTGTGTGTGTGATTATCATTGCTATTGGAGAGAGAAGTGACTCGCTTATGGCTGGGCATTCGCTTCTGAACTCTCTAGGGGCTTTGAATGGAGGAAGTCTTGGGGGAGGGGACACTGTCACTTTCATCTATGCTGGTCAATGTTTGATTTGACAATAACATATTCAGAAAACTAAATTCTTTATAACTAAAGAAACAACAAAAAAAGATGCCCTGCCCCAGGGGAAGAGAGATGGCTCAGTGATTAAGAGCACTGACTGATGTTCCTAGAGGACCGGGGTTCAATTCCCAGGTGGTCCAGTATCTGATCACGCCAGCATAAAAAGAAGAAAAAAAAAAAAAAAAGATGGCCCCACCCCTCCCGCCTCTGCACACACCAAAATGTCTAGAGTCCTGACGGGCAGTCCAAGAGCTTCAAAGATGGGAGGGGAGCCTAGGTGGACTCCTGGTGAAATCCAGCCTGGTGACGAGGTGCTCCTCATACAGCTTCATGGAGAATGCAGAGGACAGCCAGGGTAGAAACTTATTGCTCATGTCTTTCTCCCTCGGCCTTCTGGGGCCAGATGCAGACCATGTGGCCAGCTGAGTTCATCTCTAGGCAGACACTAAAGGGGATCAGCTGACCACTGAGGGAATGATGTAATCTCAGGCCAGCCTGTCTCAGGTGACAACATTCTACCTGCCCCTCACTGAAAATGGCCAGGCAGCAGCCCTACAGTGTAGGTTAGTGGGGGGAGGGGAGGCAAGGTGTGCCTGGGCTGGTCTCCGGCAGGGACAGGGAGTCAAGCAGGGGTACTAGGTAAGCATGCCAGACAGGAGTGAGGAGTGGGCACAGAGGCAGAGCCCCGCAAAACTCTGTGTGTCCAGTGTGGCAGCTTTGAATCCCGCGGCAAGGAGATGGAAATTGTGTAGGAACAAACCCAGGCGTGGGAATCAGACAGCCCATTCATTCATTTACCTGACAAACATTCATATGCCCCATGCATTGGAAAGAATGCTCATCTCTTTCTTTTGTCATTAGGGCTGTTTTGCTGGGAGGTTGGGCTGGGCCGCAATAAGGCAGACATCGTCTTAGCTGGCAGCTAAGACATCAGGGTATGAAGCTCCCTCCTGAGGGTCCGTGCAGAGCCACAGGCAAGCCACCAACCAGGAGCCATTGAATCCATGCTGACGTAGCACATCAAGGCCGTGCTCTGCATTAGGTCAGAGAAGGACAGTTTCTCACCCTCTGAGGAAACTAGTCCACTCATGTCCTCTGTCTTCAGAGACTTTGGGGCCCAAGGAGATTGCTCTGTGACAGAGAATATGGAAATGAGATGATCTGATTTCACTGACAACTCTGATAGCAAGGATCATTCTTAATCCTTTTGAAATGACCGAAAATAACCCAAAGATAAACTATACAATGATGGCTTTGGAGACCTGGAATCTGATAAGGAAGGACAGCCATTGCTGAGAGCTGGGGACAGGCAAGTGACTCCTGAGGAGTTCACAGGCTGCAGTTCAGGGAAGGAACACAGATATAGGCCAACCTTAGATTCTTCCTGGAACACAGGGGCTCCACACCACCGAGAGGGATGCGGGTGTGACCTAAGGATACTGCGCCCAGCCACACGACCTTTCGAAGATAAAACAGGACACTTTCTGCATGAAGCCACTCAGAGCCATGCTGTCCATGTACACCCGCTAGCGACACCCTCAGATAACAGAGCTGGTGTAGGGCAGCAGAGTGGAATCTGATCCTGGGGCCTTGGGGGCGGCGGGCGGGGGGGGGGGGTTGTCAGCGTCTGAGAACTCAGGTGAAGTGAATCGCTGCAGGGACGGGGGGGGGGGGGGGGAGACACCTCCCTAATTCTCACCTGCTGCCCCTGAAGTGGGCTCTCTCCTGGAGGCTAAGGCCACACTGGCACAGAGGCCACAGGGCAGGAGGCTCTATAGACCCTTATAGACCCTGAACATCACACCCAGTGGCTTTTCTTGTGTACAGCGCAGGTCTCGAATCAGATAGAAGAGTTACTCAGACATTTTGTCCTGGAGCCCATCCGTGTGCAGTGACCAGTCTGAGGTGAGCACCATGGGGGCCGGGTCTGTGATGATCACCAGCCTAGTGACTGTGAAGGTTGGGCAGGGGAATTTCCTCTCTGATCGTGGCATCCTCAGGCCCAGTCTCAGGACTACCCATGGGAATGTCATCACCAAATGCAGAAGGTGATCACTCAGCAGCGTCCAGAGTCCTTATAGGCCAGCGATAGAACGCACAGACTGACTATAAAGCTCAGTCTGTCTGCAGGGTGCACAGGTCCCAAAGGACCAAAGAGCCCCTCTGACAAGCATGCCAGGAGCATAAGTGGGTCATCTGGCTGCAGGTGACAAGCTGCAAGGACAGACCTGGACAGCGTCATGCTCGGCAGCGTGTCCAGAGGATGTGCAGCCAGCTGTAGCGGCCACTGCACCCAGCTGCTCAGAGAGCCCTGGGCTCCCTCCAGCAGACGAAGGCACGCTGTGGCTTCTGTCTGTTCTGGTGAGCAGGAGCCGTTGTGATGGGCAGGCACAGTATTTTTAGACTGAGCTCTCTGCCACGTGGTCTGGTGTCTGAACGGCAGCTCCAGGCGTGAGGAGCAAGTTGTGAACAGTCGTGCTGGTCCACGCTCCCACAAACTGAGAGGTCTTTTAAGGAAATCCCTCCCCATTGCGGGGCTGAGTCATCTGGCTTCCATCTCTGGCTCCTTAAATAACCGGAATCTCAAATTAGCCACGAGGAAAAAAAAAAAAAAAGTCATGAAAACCTTTATTATGAAAAGGAAGACAAAACCCAAGGGCTGACACACAGGGCAGAGGCTGCTTCATTTGTCAGCGTTAATCTCGCTTCCTGCCCTTTCCGGTTTCCTCTCTTCCTGGAAGGTGGCTTGGAGCCGGAGCAGAGTGAGGAAACTGGGGAAGGTGCTCTCAGCAACATGCTGCCGCTGCCCCAGGAATCCTCAAGTAAAAAAGTCTCTTAAACACTGGCTGGCAGGAGATGCAAATGGGAGGTATTTTCAGGGCATATTAAGGCACACGGGGCTGTAATTTGCAGACTGAAGCCTTCCCCTCCCCTTCTCGCTAAAAGCCCTTAGAGAGGTGGCTCCTGCTTTGGAAGAGACTTGGCTGTTCCCCACAGGAGGAAAGTATACTCATTGTGCAGGCGAACAGTGACAAGAGACACAGACAAAGCAGTAAGGAGGCAAAACATCACTCCTGGGCTTGCCTAGGAATGTTTCCCATTCACAGGGGTGAGCTGGGTGTGGTCCAGCACCAACTCCCTGAGAAACGACCAAAGAAAAAGCAATTGAGAGAAGCTTAAAAGGCCACTGAGCATCACATACACGGATCTTTGCCACGACTCATGGACATAACTGTGAGAATCTCCTAGAAAGCCAGAAAACCATGGCAAAGTCTGAAAAGGGTGCCAGCCCCAGAGGTTCTTCCAGAGATGACCTTGGCCTTGGGGTACAGGAGGGGACAGATGGACCTGAGATAGAGAAGAAATCCAGAAACAGGCCAAGGACGCTAGAATCTGCCTAGGACAAAGGAGATGTTGCACATCTCTGGGGCAAATCTGGTCTTGGTGTCCTTGAGGTGTACTGCGGGCATCCTTGAGGAGGAGATGAGATTGGCCCATTCCCCTCACACCTGGGAATCAGCCTCCGGTGGACAGAGAAGCTAACAGGAGATATGAACTCACATCAGTGTTGGGAGACGGTGGCCGCCTTTCCTAGATGCAGGGAACAGTGCGCAAAACCTTTTGAACAGTTAAGAAAGCCATAAGTAGCCAGGCCTTTAATACCAGCACTGGGCATGGGGCAAAAGGGTCAGAGGCAGGTAGATTTCTGTGAAAGTTGGAGGCCAGCTTGGTCTACAATAGTGAGTTCCAGGACAGCCAAGGCTATGTAGGGAGAGCCTGTCCAAAACAATAAAAAAGTAACAACTAAAACACCAGGAGAAAATATCTGTGACACACATGACACATGAGGAACTCATAGAAACCTGGGGCAAAGAACAAGAAGGAAATGTAAAGGAAAGGTAAAACCAAAAAGAGACAAAAGAGATATTGAAATGAGCCTTCACCAGGGAGATGTCCTCTTACGTTAATACTCAGAGGACGAGGTGAACATCAGAAGAAGTCATTCTTCATCTAGCTGGTGCTCAACGCTCTGGAACAGAACACTTGACTCGTGGGCTGTGGCAAGCAGGCCCTCCTACAGCTCTGGGACCCAAGTCTTGAAGTGCCATGGCCTGTGTGACTTCCTGGGACGTCCAAGCCCATCTTCTTCTGTCACTTTCCATTAACTCTGTCCTTCGCTCTGTGGCCCTGCAGTATAGGTCCTAGTGAGGGCAATAAGGCAAGAAAACAAGCAACCACACTGGTACTGGAGAAGAGGAGAGTCTGTGTCAATAGGACTGTGGACGCTAATGCCAAATAATTCCAGAAATGCACTACTCCGGTTTCTCTAGGACCATAAAAGTGAGTGAATGCAGCAAAGCTGAAGAACAGAGGCCAGGTTGGGTGTGGTGGCACAGGTTTGTCATCCCAGCACTCAGGGGATGGAGGCTGGAAGGTCAAGGGTTCAAGATCATCCTCGGCTACATAGGGAGTTTGAGGGCAGCATGGGCTTTATGAGATGGACTCAAAAATAGTAAAAGAAAAAAGTGTAAATTCGATATGCAGAATCACTTCCTTTTCTATCCACTAGCAAGAAACAATTAGAGCCGGGCAGTGGTGGGCCACGCCTTTAATCCCAGCGCTCGGGAAGCAGAGGCAGGAGGATCTCTGTGAGTTCAAGGCCAGCCTGGGCTACAGAGTGAGTTCCAGGAAAGGCTCCAAAGTTATACAGAGAAACCGTCTCTAACCCCCCAAAAGAAACAATTAGAAATGAATTTTGCCTGGTGGTGGTGGCGCACGCCTTTAATCCCAGCACTCGGGAGGCTGAGCCAGGTGGATCTCTGCCAATTCAAGGCCAGCCTGGTCTACAGAGTAAGATCCAGGAGAGGCACCAAAACACAGAGAAACCCTGTCTCAAACAAAACAAAACAAAACAAAACAAAACAAAAACAAAAGAGTTTTAAGGTTATCATTTACGATACCAACAAATGCATAGGCTCCCCAGGTTAAACTTCACTAAAAGATGCACAGAGCTTCAAAGGCTGGAACACTCTGCAGCCTTTGTTATGGCTCCCTGTCTATCTCTGAGGCTCTCACAGAGTAACAGCCATGAATCCTGGCCAAGATTCATGTGTGTGATGCTCAGTGACCTTTTTTGGCTTTTCTCCTATGTAACTGAAGGGTCAAACTGTCCCTCTGTGCCACACTGGTAGTTGGTACTGGACTACACCCTGAAAACTGAGAAACACAGCCAAGAAAAAGTAAAGGCAATCTAAGTCGTTGGGGAGTGCTGTGGTATTTCTGTCCACGGTCTTCCAACATTCATATGTTGCAATCTTAATCCCCGAGGTGGTAGAATTAGGAAACTGGCATCTGGGAAGGAGATTTGAACTTGAGGATGGAGCTGTCATGATTGGGGTTAGTAGCTCTATAGAAGTGACCAGAGAGATCCACACATCTCCTTTCTACCGCACAAGGGCAGAGCAGGAAATCTGTCTGCGAATCTGAGAACAGACAGTCACCAGGTCTGTAGCCACACTGATCTGAGACCTCCGGGCTCCTGAACCGAGGTGTGCTCATTTCTATCTGTCAGTCACTCCACTGCGTTCTCCCATTGTGCCTCTCCATGGTAGCCCATGAAGTGAGGCTCTGGGTGGGCGGGTAGCCAAGCAGAGAAAGATCCTGACTGTGATTCTGGGTTGTCTCGGGGCTTCTTCCTGAAATGCAAGGTTGGTGTAACATTTGAACATCAGTCGCCTTGATTCAGTATTTTAATAGAACAAAGCAGAAACATCCTGACATCATTCCAAAGGCAGAAGAAAACAAGCTATAAAATTCAGTAAGTGTTTATGAGGGGTGGGGGAACCTCTTAAGAAATTAAGGATAGGAAGAGCCTTCCTGTGTCTCATAGGAGACATCTGCATTAAAAACAAACAAACAAACAAACAAACAACAACAAAAACCCACGTTATAGTAACCACGAAGAGACTGAGACAGAAATATACCAGATCATGGACTGGAAGACTCAGAAGTAGCAGTGTCAAGTTTAGTCTTCCTGAAAAGGCTACAGGCCCAATTGTCCCAATCAAAATCCCAGCAGGACACTGCCCACTGGAACAAGAGCTAATGAAATAGAAAGGCCTCGGGACAGCCCTGACAGGCCTAGAAGATTTAGCAGTTTCATTTGTGTGAGGATATAGGACTCAAGGCCGTGTAGTATTTCCATGAAGAGAAACAGATCAATGAGACAGAATGGGGAGTCCAGGAATAGACCGAGGGCCGTGAGAAAGCCGAAGGATGGCTTCCCTTGGCTGGAGGCCTGACTTGAATGGAGTTTTCTGGGGTAACAGCTGCTCTAGCTCTAGAGTGGGGTTCTGATTCCAGTTTCTCTTTGTCAGACCTTCCCCAGCTGACTTTAAGACTCCTGTGTTTACTGTATGCAAATTGTATGTTAATGAAACAAATTAGTGATTGGTGAGAAGAGGGTCTGGCAATGGGGTGGGCAGGGCTGGGTATCGTTGGGAAACAGGATTGGATGGAGGAGCCGGCTTTTCTGGTAAATGAACTGTGGGGAGAGAGCGTCTATAGCTGAGCCCCGCTGCTCTCTAGGAACAGGTCTCCTTGTAGAGCTCAAGCCCTCTTGTCTCATAGAACGTGACATTGACATGCCGCTGGGCATTTCCTCTTTTAGCAGCATGGGGTTTGAACCACCTATTCCTGGCTCCCCCTCATCTCCAGCCCTAAGGTGATGATGGCTGAACCAGGACAGCCCTACCTCCCACACTCTTGAATCTTGCTGAAGTTCTGATTATGAACTTCATTACAAGAACTCCTCTCCCCTCCGGTGTCTACCTCATAGCCTGCAGCCCATACAAGGCGGGGGTACTCCTTCTCCCCTCACGTCTTCCTCCTTCCTTCCTTTCTCCGCTAACACCCACCTACCCGCCCAGCATGTGGTAGGTTGGAGGTCTGGATCCTCGCGGAGGGGCTGCCTTTGCGGAGTAGAGGGCACACCTGATACCCTTATTCAAGTCCACCTATGGGATACTGGCAAGCAGGGCTTGAGAAAGCCATCTGTATGGTGTACCCAGGCAGCTGCCACTTGGGAGATGGGTTCACAGAGGTTCACAGAGCTCCCTGTCACAGCACAGACCGAATGCAACGAAGATATTACTTACCAGACAGTCAAGGAAGGAAATCTGTTTTTCCATTTTGGGAAATAGTCAAAGATTTTATATTCCACCAAAAATAGAAGTGGAATTCTTGAAAGCAAAAATAGGTGGGCTGATGTATGTATGTATGGGACTCCAACAGATATGCACAGACTGTAAATGCTCTCATCTCTCTGGAATGTGGCCCTGGAACCAGCGAGCTAGAGGGAAGCTGGCCCTGCTCCTGGGCCTGCACATGCTGTGCTGCTGTGGCTCTCCAAATCCTCTCCCAGGCAGGCCTGGCTGTCTTCTCCTTGCCATGGGGATTTCTGGGGGCTCTCCCTCACTCCCACCTGTGATGTGACAGCGAATCAAGTGGTACCCTCCCCTGCATAGTCTTGCTGAAATTCTGATTATTGACTCTATTGCATGTGCCCATGGTGGTCGGCATTGGACAGGTGGAGATATTTCTCCCTTTAGATCCGGGTCTTTTAAACACTGACTAACACATCCCACCACAGGTGAGAAGGGCCTCTGGGACTCAGTTGAGGTTGAAAGAATGACTTTCATTTAGAAGTCTGGTTTGATGTTTAGATTTTATTTTTAATCTACTTTGTTTAAAATAGATGACTTCCCTTTGAGACGATTGTAACTTCTCTGATAAGAAATCTGAAACCCGAGGAAAGACTCATGTCCAGTGAGTGAGTGACCTATTTTCCCCACATCCAGAGCTGCCTGCAATGACTTCTTGGAAAATGGGGCTTAACAGCCCTCTCCTAGGCCTAGCCATAGCATCATTGGGATACAGCAAATGGGCAGGCAGTGCTTGGCAGCCAGTCTGCAGGTCCAGTTGCAGCTCCAAGGATTTTCCATCATTCTCATACCTCCACAGTAGCCCATGAAGCAAGATTCTGGGCGGGTAGCCAAGCAGAGAGGTTCTTCACTGGAATTCTAGGCTATCTCTAAGGCTATTTCCAAGTTGGCTTATTCCTGAACACAAGGTTGGCTTAACATTTGAACTTCAGCAATAGCTGGACCTGAATAGACTTAAGGCACTTTTGAAAAAGGATCATTATCTTTTTTAAGGTAGAGTTTCTCCATGTAGCTCTAGCTGTCCTGGAACTCACATGGTAGACCAGGCTGTGAACTCAGAGATCTGCCTGCCTCTTCCAAGTTCTGGGATTAAAGGTATGCACCACCACTGCCTAGCAGATCATTAGTTTTTATTTCTTACATATATAGAATATCTCCACAGAAATTTGTGAGAGCAACTGAAGAAGATTTAAATAATTGTAGAGATAAGCATGAGCGGGGTGGTGGTGGCACACGCCTTTAATCCCAGCACTCAGGAGGCAGAGGTAGGTGGATCTTTGTGAGTTTGAGGCTAGCTTGGTTTACAGAGCAAGATCCAGGAAAGGCGCAAAGCTACACAGAGAAACCCTGTCTCAAAAAAAGAAAGTAAAGTAAAGTAAAATAAAGGAAAGGAAAGGAAAGGAAAGAGATAAACATGACTTGGCACCTTTAACAGTCTGAGAATAGTCATCCTTTACAAATTGACATATAACTAAGAAGTGATTTTTTGGGGGAGCAGCACTAGAGGTTGGACCTGGAGACTCAAGCATGCCCTGGTTCTGCAGAGGCATGTCAGAGCCTCTGGGACTGTAATTACAGAGGGCTGTGATCCACCATGTGGGTGCTGGGGTTGGAACCCGGGTCCGCTGGAACAGTAGCCAATGTTGTTCAGTGCTGAACCATCACTCTGGCTTCCTAATATGTAATTAAAACACATTGTTTAAAGATTCACCTATGTGTGTGAGTGCTTTACCTGCATGTATATCTGTGTACCCCATGCATGCTTGGTACTCGTGTAGGTGAAAAGAGGGTGTCAGATCCCTTGAGAATGGATCTGATGGTTGTGAGCCTCCGTGTAGGTGTTGGGAATGGAACCCCAGTCCTCTGTAAGAGTAGCCAGTACTCTTAACCACTGAGCCATCTCTCCTGGACCCTAATTTTAAATTTTGATATATGGTCTAAGTTGCTCATGCTGGCCTCAAACTATCTTAGACAGGCCTTGATTGCAATCCTCCTGCCTCAGCTTCCTAACCATCAGGCCTGGTGATGTCAGTGTAATTTTAATAAAAATTTTAGCAGGCATTTTAATGAACCTGAAAGATCATTAAAAAAAACAAAAACAAACCCAACCCTGTGGGGCTGGGCACACTGTTGGGGATATGATTCCAGTCCTGGGTAAGGGTGGCAGATTGGCACAAGTTCAAAGCCAGCTCAGTCTAAAGCAACTTCCAGGCCAAACAGTGATAGATAGTTAGGCTCCATCTCGAAACAAGCCAAATGTTAAAACAAACAAACAAACAACAACAACAAAACCCCTGGATGGTGACGCTGTGGTCAAAACATTTACTATAAGCCTCAGTATTTAAGGAGGCTAGTAATGGTACAGAGACAGACAGGTGACCATATCCAAGAAAAGTAGCCTTGGGGGGAGGGATGGCACTGCAACCACCACCACACATGGGCCCTTGATTTACTATGAAGGTACCAGTGCAGTAAATGATGGGCTAACTGGACACGAAATTGAAACAGGCTGAATCTGAACTTCTACCTCACACAGCCAGAGAAAAAGTTGCACTTTTGCTAGAAAGTTGAAGATGGTAAGGACACATCAAGAAGCTCATAGTAGCCTCTCTTTATGATCACACAAGTAGCTGAGATTTCCAAGCCAAGACACAAAAGACACTAACCACAAGGAAAAAGACAGATAAATTGGATCACATTGAAATTAAGAACGCCTATTTATCAGAGGCCATTAAGATTATGAAAAAGCAAGCCAGAGAGTGAGAGAAGATATTTATAACACAACTGGCAAGCGGCTGTGTCCAGACAGACAAGAATGGAGTATGGGGAAAAACCAACCTCATAGCCCTTCACCAAGAAGCATTCACACGTGGAGAGTTAGCCCATCAACCTGCTCAGCTGTCAGAGAAGTAACCGCAATAGACCACAGGCAGGTCACAGTGCAACAAACAGTGACCAGAAGTCTGCTTTTTTGCTGGTAGAAAACGTGGGAAATTGGCACTGTCTAAGAGAGCAGAGAGGGTCCCTGCCGCTTGTGTTTCAAAGCTGGAGCATGAGAATGTATGTCTGGAGGCATGGATGGGAGCATTCATAGAAGGATTAGATGTAACAGCAAAAGGAGACGGCAGATGAAGGCTCCTGGTAGCAGCTGAATACATTGTGGAAACTAATGTGATGTGGCTACATGGTAACAAGAAGGTATTGTACTAGGGAAGGTAGCTTGCACAGGATTAAGTGCAAGAAGCAAGGCACCAAAGAGCATTTATGATGTGGTTCCACTCATGTAAGGGTAAAAAGGGCATCAATAATCCATGGGGTAGAAATCAGGGCAAGGTTATTTTGGGGACACAGAGGCGGGAGTGCTTGTAAGTACATACTGGATCCTGGAGTGGCGGTCATTTATGCTCCTTGCCATGGGCAGTTTTCACAGGTGTGTACACTTCAGGTTAATTTGTCAACACATGCATATTAGTCTGTATATTATGTCTCAATAAGAATGTACAAACAGTACACAGACTACATTTCCTATAGCACCATCTGTAGCCTGTGTATGTACAATGTGGTTTGCATAGGACAGTTGGTTGAACCCTGAAGTTCTAGGTTAAAAACCACTGATAGGGACCTTGCACATACTGAGGTGTGTGTCCCAATAGGCTTTACACACCAACTGAGAATCTACTGTCCCTCAGGCCGACTTGAGAACAGCTCTTAGAGGAGGTAAAGAGGCAGCACAGCTTCTCACTGCCCTCTTCAGTTGCTAGCTAGTTTGTGTCTCAAGAAAGACTGTTAACATGGTTATTAAAATAACAAAAAAAAGGCCAGGGTGGTGGTGCATGCCTTTAATCCCAGTACTCAGGAATCAAACGCAGGCCAGTCTCCATGAGTTCAAGGCCAGCCTTTTCTACATAGTGAGTTCCAGGCCAGTCAGGTCTACAAAGTGAGACCCTGTCCTAAAAAACAAACAGACAAATAAACAACAAACAGACCTAAAATCTTCCTGTCTGGTTCAAGTCCTTTATTTTAATGTTGTGTAAAAAGCCAAAGTTTGCATCTAATTCAACAACGGCACCATCACTGTTTTAAACTACTTACTTTACTCAGTTTACCCTACAAAGAATCTGTGGTGTCTGTTAGGTCAGTTCTCTTATAGTTACTGTTTGGAGATGCAGGTTCCTTACAGTGATAGTCCTTTAGTTTGCAAGGCAGTGTGTTTTACTCTGGCAGGAATGTAAAACAACAACAACAAAAACCTATAAATATAATAAAAAGCCAAATGGGTACAATATAAAAACTTTACAAAAGGAAATGTATGTAAAGTTGTCCAGCCTCACCGGTAATAGAGAAATGCAAATTTATATATCACCTGGAACTGGTTCTTATTCATAATATAAAGTTTGTTTCTAATTCCACTTCCCCTCGAGTGGACAAATGTCCTAGCATCACTTATTGGTCATCTTTTGGGCCTCTAACACCTTGTCATCTATCAACATATGTATGTGCCTGTTTTCTTTGGTCACTTCATCCACTTCTGCATGAAGGTCTTTACGGTACCTGAGCAGCACACCATGCTAATGGAAGTGCAAATCCTTGGCCTTATTTTCTTCTTTAGAAGTGCCTTGGCTATTCTAGATCCTCAGCCTCCCATTATGTATCTTAGAACTGGTCAAGCTACATGGAACCCATGGTAGAAAACTTAAAAGTATCCCAGTGACTCTGATAATGACATCTGCTATTAACACAATGTATGGATATACATTCAGTTGCTCTTTCATCGATTTTTAAAAAATGCTTTTTCTTCTCAAAGCTCACATACTCTTTAGGTTTATTCTTAAGTCATACTTTTGTAGTTACTATAAAGTGATGTTTTTGTGAATATCTATTTGCTGGGGGTGGGGCTGGAAGGATGGCTCAGTGGATAAAAGCAATTGCTGCTCTTACAGTGGACTGAAGTTCAGTTGCTAGCATCCACCTAGGTCACTCACAACTTCCTTATTCAGGCACTGCACTCAGGTGTGCATATCCACACAGAGACAGACACATAAGTGAATTAGACTTTAAAAATTAGATTTAATTTTTTTTTTTCAAACAGGGTTTCTCTGTGTAGCCCTGGCTGTCCTGAAACTCACTCTGTAGACCAGGCTGGCCCCAAACTCAGAGATCCACCTGCCTCTGTCTCCTGAGTGCTGGAATTAAAGGTGTGTGCCACCCCTGCCTGGCTAGATTTATTGATTTTATGTGTATTTTGCCTGCATGTATGTGTGTTCATCACATGCATGTGAAAGTCAGAAGAGGGTACTGGATTCCCTGGACCTGGAGTAACAAATGTCTGTGACCCACCATGTGGGTGCAGGGACTCATACCTGGGTCCTTTGCAAGAGCAACAGGTGCTCTTAGCCACTAAGCCATCTCTCTAGCCTCCTAAAATTAAATCTTACATTACATACTTGCTGTGATTCATAGAAAACCATTTGGGGGTGGTGCATGCCAGCTTTAAACTTTGTGATCTTGTCTTTTCATTATTTCACCTGCATATGAAACCATGTCCACTTCTTCCTTTACCTATTTCATTCCATGTCTGTCTTGCTGGGTTGACCAGACTCTGGGAGTTGCGGTTTGGGGAAGAATAACATTCCTATCTTGCGTCTACTTCAGAGAATAGTCTTGGCATTTTGAGTTTGTTTCAGGTGTTTTCATAGGCAGCTTTGGTGATGGTTCATCTCGGTTGTCAGTTTGGATGGGAATCAAGTGTGAGGTATTCCTCTGAGTGGGTGTGTAAGGGTATTTCTTGGAAGGATTCGAGGGAGGAAGATCTTTCTCAAGTGTGGGCACCTTCTAATGGCAGCCCAGATATAAGGAAGTCAGAGGGGAAAGCTGTTGCTTTTTTGCCTGATTACCATGGCTCCTGGAGAGGTTGCTGTGGCTATCCTTTGCTTTTACCAGAGCCCAGCCTCTTCTGTCTTCTATTGTGATCTTCGGCTCTCCAGGAACCCTTCAGGCCTTCTTCAGTGCCAAACTGAGACCTCTGAGGCATACAGCCTCATGGACTGAGCATCTATCAGGTTCTCAGACTCTCCAGTGTGCAACCAGTCATTGCTGGACTACCCAGTGTGTAGTAAGTCTATCTAATAAATGGTCTTTGTAACTCTCTTGTTTTTTGTTCATCTTAACACAATCTAGAATTACTTGGACAGAGGGAGTCTCCATAGAATTGTCACAACCAGATTGGCCTGTGAGCATGGCTGTGGGGCACTATCACAATTGCTGGTTGATGAAGGAAGGCCCAGCCCACTGTCAGAGGTACCATCCCTAGGCAGGGGTCCTGGGCTGTATAAAAAAGGAAGCTTACAGAAGCACAGAGCAAGCCAGTAGACAGCATTCCATCATGGTTTCTGCTTCGGTTCCTGCCCTGATTTCCCTTAATGATGGACTGTACACCTGGCAGTATAAGCTGAAATAAACCCTTTCTTCTCCTAAGTTGCTTTTGGTCATGGTGTTTATCATAAAAAACAGAAAGCAAACCCAGACAATAATATATATTTATTCTACCAGTTTGTTCCTTTAGGGCAGTGATTCTCAGCCTTCCTAATGCTGCGACCTTTTAATACAGTTCCTTATGTTGTGGTGACCCCCAATCATAAAATTATTTTTGTTGCTACTTCATGACTGTAATTTTGCTGTTGTTATGAATTATAATGTAAATTTGTGTGTTTCCCAATGATCTTAGGTCAAACGTCAAATGTCAAAGGGTCATTTGAAGTTGTGACCCACAGGCTGAGAATCGCTGCTTTAGAGAATCCTAATATAGCCTTCCTCATACCTCTCTTCTATTCTTAATTTTCAAAGAGTAGTTCTTGCTGTGAGATGACCCTTCTGTGCTCTGTGAATATATATCACTCGCATTGTTTACTAATAAAGCTGTTTGGCCTATAGCAAGCAGGATAAAGTTAGGTGGGACAATCAAACTGAGGACTGGGATGAAGAAGGATGGAGTCAGGAGAGACGCCAGTGAGCTGCCCAAGAAGCAAGATGCCAGAGGACCGGTAAAGCCACGAGGCACGTGGCAATACACTGACTAGTAGAAATGAGTTAATTTAAATGTAAGCACTAGTTAGTAATAAGTCTGAGCTATCAGCCAAGCATTTTGTAATATACGCTTTTGTGTGTTTATTTGAAACCAGGTGGTCAGGACAGAAAAGCTCTGCCTCCATTTACAAGTTCTCCAAACAGAAATGATGCTAGATTTTATTAGAAGCCTTTTATTACCTTTTTTTCCTTCTTGAGAAAGGGTTTCATTCTGTAGCCCAAGCTATCCTCAGCCTTACAGTGATCCTCCTGCCTCAGCCTGCTTAGTGCTAGGATTACAGGCCTGATCCACCAAAGGTGACTTCTCAAAATCCATTTCTACAGCTACTGAGATTATTATACAATGCTGACCAATGTTTTGATGTGATTAGTAAATGCAAAAGTGTTAACACAAAGTCACATTCTTGGGGAAAAAATGTAACTTGGACATGACGTTGTTACTTTATTTGTGACTGGAGTTTAGTTTGCCGAGTTCTGTAATCATTCTGTAACTCTTCTCTGGTTCTGTAATCATTTTGGATTTTATCAGTGAAGTTAGTCTATACTTGGCCATCTTCTTAAGTTTTGAGGTCAGAGTGTGAGTCAGTGGTAGTGCTCCATGGGAGCCAGAGTTTGATCTCCAGCACCACGAAAATACAACTTAAGAAAATGGGCCATGAGATTTGAAGTTCTTCCTTTGTAGTTGATAGTGTCCCCAATACACTGCTGAGTCTTCAAGGTCACTATGCCCTCCTGTTTTCAAGTCCAGTGGGCTTTCATCTTTTCTTCTATTGGCTCCTGCCTCTGGGGTCCTCCTTTGTACTAGCTGCTCTTTTCTCCTCTCTCCGCTCTCTTTAAGTGACCTCTTCCACTTCCTTGGGTCTTAAATGGATGGCCTCATTCTGATTCTGCCCCCTTGTGTGCTGCTGCCTGCCTTCCTGACAGTGTTATTTGAGCACCTGACAGACTTGCACACTCAAGGGAGCCCAGAAGGACCTTGGAGTCTGTCTTCCACCTGCATCTCCTCCAGCACCAGCTGGCAGTCCTCCGTGAGTTCTGCTCCTCCCCCTCAGGCCGTGGCATCAATCTATCCGTCTTAGTGTTACTGAGATCTACTTCCCAAAACAACTCTTTCTAGTTCCGTCTGATCTAAGCTCTCTGCATCTAACCTGGGACCCTGTGTTAGCACTGAAGCTGGTACTCATCAGCCAGCATTCCTTACTACTGCTGCTGCCTTTGCCTGCTCTCTTCCCTAGAAGCACCACATACTTCGATGGTGTGATGGTGGCTGATCTAACTCCCAGCTAGAAAGGTAGTTCCTACTTGGCTTTTTTTTTTTTTTTTTTTTTTTTTTTTTTTTTTTTTATGTAAAGGGACAGATGGAGAATATTTTAAGCCTTGTAGACCACATAAGCCTGTGGCATATTTCCACTCCCCATTACAATGCTAATTGTAAAATTATTTCTTAGGTTGCGAAGTGGACAAAAGCAGCCCACAGATCTGTTTATCCCCTGCAGCTTAATCACTCAATATATTTCTCTTCCTGGTAGTTGAGGGTGTAGGATCTAAGGGGGCCAATTAAGATGATGCCACAGGAATATTGACAGCAGTTCTAATTCCTGGGGTGAAAAATACTCTTTCCTCTACCTTGGGCACCTTCATCTTCACTCATGCTAAAGGAGCAGCTCAAATGCCACAGGCCTCCTGTGTCTTTCAATAGACTGTATTTCCGGGATCCCATAACTCACATCTGTATCCACTATGCTTCCTAAGACTCCACCATCAAGTCTTTCTGGTCACCAGTGATGGGCCAGGTTATTAGGTGGATACACATCTCTCCTATTGATGGAAAGTGAACAATCTGTCCAGTCTCATAGCTCTGTGGCATAATGGGTTTGCACCGTTCAGGCCCAACATACATGCTCCTTACACTGGACCATTTCCCAGGTATGCTCTTTGTCAGGCATCCTGACATGATCTACTTCTAGAATATGAAAGTGAAGATGTCTTCCTAATCAGTTGACCCACCCATGCATAGGATACCACTAGACACCCGAGAGGCCATCAGAATGCCATGTTCTTGCCTCTGTTTATGTGCCCTGTTATCCTCACTTCAAGCTAGTTTTTTGGCAGTGCACACAGCAGAGAAACAGACTATCCTAGCTACTCCTGGATGAGACTGGCATAGGTCTGTTTTTCCTACAACAGTCCACAACGAACCAAAGGTCTGTCAAAGTGATGGCCTCTGATTGAACGCATTTCCTTTGTTCACATCTCTGGCTCTCATGTTTATGTGTCAGCCCAGCATCTACAATTTAGTCAGTGAGTTACGGGAAAACTGATGTGTGCAGTGGCTGGGAAGGCCCTGTGTGCTGCAACTTGCTCTCTTGCAGGTAGACCACAGCCATTATAAGAAGCAACCAACATGAGCCAGCTTACTAACAGTGGGTAGGCCTATGGGGGTGAGATCACCCATGAAGCAGATATGAACCAAACCTGCTGAACACAGCATAAGCTGCTGTTTGCCAGACTTACCAACCATGACCGCTGATTAAGTTCTGGGATAGCTTGATACCCAGAAACAGACACACTGTCCTTATGCACAAATTTGCATGTTAAGGTTGAGGTCCTAGTAAGCATTCCAAGAATGATGGTTTCTACTTACTTGCCCTCAAGTAATCCTGTAGAGACTGCCCAGTGCCTTTAGGACTGCTGAAGAACTCATTGGAGGGCTGGTCCGAGGGACAGGCTCTTCTGTTACACCAAGTGATGGGAGCAGACGTTGACCCGCTGCAGCACTACTCCTGCGGTCAGTTTATGCTCCAGATTCTGGACCTCTCCAGGTCCCATTCTGGCATAGCACCTTAGGGTGAGGTCATCACCTGAGAGGCCATACGGAATGAGGACTACATCCTAGCAGCGCTTTTCCTGCGCTCATTTTTTACTAGTCCTCTCTTTATTTATTATTTGTTATTTATTTATTTATTATTTATTTATTTATATTTTAATTTTTTTAAACAAATGAGGAAACAGGCCGAGCCGAGTAAATGAGACGTCTGGTATGTCTAAGAAGTGGCAGAGCCTGAACTTGACCCCTGGGGTGGGGGGGGTCTAAGTTAAAAACCTACTACCATTCCTACTAGTTCCTTACACTCTCCCAGTGACCAACACTAGACACATTGCTTCACAAAATCATGCCCCTGGTCCTCTGCTTACTTATTTTCAACGTCTACGGAGGGGGGTGTGGCCAGGGCCATCTCTCAAAAGCAGAGGAAGGCCCAGGAGATGATTCCTGCAGGATTCCGTGGTACCCACGCGCTCGATGCAGTGGGTCTTCAGGCGGGGGGCGGTCACTGCCGCGCTTCAGTGGCTCTTCTCAGAGGACGATCCTCCTCCGAGGCTCCCTGCCCAGGTCCCAGCTTCTTCAGAATCTCTAGGGTTCTTGGTCCTTACCCGCCCTCCGCCCCCGACCTGTCCACTCAGCTCCCATCTGGGGCCCCGGCTCTCTCGGGTCTCCCCCGTGCGGGTTCTAGAATCCCGCCCCCGTCGATCTTCTCAGTGCGTGACCGAGGCTCCCTTCCCCTTCGAGTCTCCCTAGCGACCCAAGATCTGTTTGGGGTTCTAACCGCTAACCCTCGCGGTTCCTGCCGTGGGTAAGCTGGGACACCGGTTCCGCCCCGCCCCCGCCCCGCCCCCGCCCCGTCCCCGCCCCGTCCCCGCCCCCGCCCCGCCCCACACCCCCAGGCACCGGCGCGCGCACGTCGGCGTCGGGCGCTGACTCCACCCCTGCATGCGCGCGCGCGCGCGGCTGCGGCGGCTGGGGCGGGGCGAGCAGAGGGGGCGGAGCCGCCGGCGCTGAAGCTGAGGCAGAGGCTGAGGCAGCGGCTGAGGCTGAGGTGGCTGAGGCTGAAGGCGGCGGCGACGGGGGGCTCCTGGCCGGGGCCGCGGGGCCAGCGGAGCCCGCCGCTGCGCCGAGAGCCGGACGCCGGCAGCCCGCGGGCGCAGCGTGACCTGAGGGTAAGGCGGCGGGGACGCGGGCGGCCGCGTTTATGTAAGCGCGGGGCAGGTGGCTGAGGCCGCGCAGCGCCGGCGGGTGCGGACCTGACCACCGACCCCAGACCCTATAGACCCCGGCCCCGGGGTCCCCGCGGCGGGCTGCGGGGTTGCTGGCGCATCCCGGGCGGTGCGGGGAGGGCGGGCCGCGTCCTCTCGGATGCGCTGCGCTGCGCTGCGGGAGGAGGCTGCGCCCAAGACGGCTTGTCCGCTCCTGGAGGCGCCGCGTCCGCGTGGGATGCGCTGCGCCGCGGTGAGCCGAGAGTGCGCCTCCCGGACAGGAGGCTGTGCCCGCGGAGGGGACCCTCTACTCCAGGGAGGGGACCTGTGCCCATCCGAGAGGAGGCTGCGCCCGCGGAGGTGAACCATGTGCCCAGCGGAGGGGACCTGAGCTCCGGGGAGGGGATCCTGTACTCCGGGAGGGGACGTTTGCCCAGCAGACGGGAGGCTGCGCCCGGGAATGGGGACCCTGTGCCCTGCAGGGGGAAAGCTGCGCCCGGGGATGGAGACCTTGCATCCTAGAGAGGGGACCTGTGCCCATGCAGAAGGGAGGAGACACCTTGTGTCACTCTGAAGCTTCGTCCGGGGATGGGGACCCTGTGTCCTGCAGAAGGGACCATGTGCTTGGCAGGGGAGAGGCTGCGTCCAGAGAGTGCATCCTGTGTCCTCTGGTCCAGAGGGGGACCTGTGCGGAGCAGAAGGGAGGCTGAACCCCTGGGGTGGGAACCCCGTGCTCCGAGGAGGGGAAGATGTACTAGGGGATGGGGAGTTGGTGCTATGCAGAAGGGACCATGTGCTTGGCAGAGGGGAGACTGTGCCGAGAGGAGGGGGACCGATTGCCCCACTGAGGTGAGAATGCGTCACAGGGAGGGAACCTTGTCACCTGCAGATGGTACTCTGTGCTCTGAGGAGGGAGACCCTAACCCTGTACCCACATAGGGGAGGCTGTGCCCTGTGGAGAGCACCTTGTGCCCTGCAAAGGAGACACTGCGCTCCCAGGGAGTGGACACCGTGACCCGGGTAAGGGAGGCTGCTTTTTGGTGGTCCGTGTCCTCCCGAGGGCTCAGAGCTCCACACAGGGCGCCGTGCGCCTGGGTGACGAAGTTTCCAGTGCCCCATTGCCTGGCGTCTGCTGCTGTGGGAGTCATCTGGGACATTAGGGGCTGGAGGTGAATTTTGACGCGCTGGCATAGGTAGTAGGAAAATCACTGTATGGTGACTGTGCTAGAGAAGGTGTCAGATGGGGCTGTGGACGCTAGATTGTAGTGGCACAGGAATTGCCTGTCGGCGACCAGAAATGTATTCCGTTCGGTATTTATGAGGGGAGTATCCGCACCGCTGTGTCTGTTTGGACGTTCATGTTTTCAGTTAGCGGGTTTGGGTTGTTACTTCTGATGAGGGCATCTTTTTCCTTCCTTTGAAAACCATTATTGCATTCCATTTGTGGAAGTATAATGAAAAGTGGCCTGATAGCAAACTTGCTTTTTCACTGTTAGATGCTGTAATTAAGATGACCAAACAGTAGTTTTTACTGAGAATAGAAATAATGTAATAATCCTCTTTGTACCTTTGAAAGGAAGCTGTGTCTTCCAAAACTGTCTTGAGAGCAGTTTCTAAGCTGTAAAAGCCAGCTGTTTCTTCCTTTCCCGGGGATGAAACTTCTTTACCCTTTTTGCTTGAGAGGGTTCCCTGGAGAGAAAAACAGAAGAAAAAGGCAGAAGGTTGGTTGGTACAGCTCTTTTTGGAATGAGAGAATTAATGGTCCCTTGGTACAGGTTCCTCCAAGGGGCAGGTTCACAGCATGGGCACCCCACAACAGGCACTTGATAAATATTGGATGAGACACACTGGGCTGGGTGCTGTGATCCCACAGTGGTGGAGAGGTGGAATTCACAGGCTTGGAAAGGAATGCATTCTCCATGCCTGTAAGATGTCAAGGGGTTTCAGAAACTGGGCACATTCAGTTACTTTTGCGTCAGCTGTGAAGCTCCGGCTGGAAGGATCCAAGGAGACCTTTCTGCAAGGACAATGGTGAAGAGAGAAATTAATGACGTATATCTTCCATGATGTGTTCATCCAATCATTGCTGGTAGGCCAAGGCAGGAAGATTAGCTACCAAGAAATAGCATCATCCAGAAAACACATCTTGGCTCATAGGCAAATCCACTTCTTTGTGAGTTTATATGCCACAAAGCGTTTAGACTGCTTTAGAATTTTTGGAATAAAAAAAAAATCATTTAAACCCATCTTGTCCTGTGAATGAACAGTTTCCAACTGGTCATGTGCTAGATCTTCTCTCTGGAGTCACAGTGCTGAACTCTGCAGGCATAGTACAAAAACCCACTGACAGTTTGCCTTATTAATCACTTTAATAGTATTAACATTTTGAGATAAAATTATAATATTTGCAAAAGTGTAAAACTTTACCTTTTAGGTTTAAAAACTTAAGTATACATATAATACATTCAGGAAGGCAAGCAATTCATGTGTACATAATATATCCAAAAGACACACAGAATAGGCTCAACCTCATTCTGCTCTGTACCCCACTGCTCAGGTATATAATAACTACATATTATATATGAAATTATACATACATAATTTTTAATATCTTTTTTTTTCTGGTACTGGGGAGTGAACCAAGAGCCTGGCACATGCGAGGCAAGTGTTTACCACTGAGGTATATCTCAGCCTTGAGAAATGGTCTCACTAAGTTTCCCAGGCTAGCCTTAAACTCATTCTCTGTGTAGCCCAGATAAGCCTCAGATTTTCAGTCCTCCTGTCTGTCTTAGGCTCCCCAGTATCTGGAATTATGGTCCTGTGTCAACTTTTGAAATAACAGTGTTCTAAAGTTTCCATTAACAGTGTAACAGCAGGATTCTTACTTATATACGGGCACAAGGAAGACCTGCTTATAATTTTTTAATCCCAAATTCCTTTATCAGTAAGTTGTATTTAAGAACTGGATTTTATTGCCTTGAGTGCTGTGACTAGCCATGTAAATATATAGGACCCGAGAATATTGTTTAAATAACTAGGAGGTTATCTAGAAGCGACCTTTGGAGACGGTCGTCAGTGAAGTTATACAAATGTTAGAGAAATGATTAAACTTAGTATGAAAGCTTGGAGAGGTTCAATTTTACTGGAAAACTTGATGGTTTTCTGTGTCACTTTCTAACACAAGAGTCTCCAAAGTCCACAGTTTGGTGTGAGGGAAATGGTTAGGCTTAACACCCTTTATTTAATATGTTTATAGTATATTAAGTAGGATAAATAACTAGCAACAATTTCACTTAAAAATTATCCACTAAATCAGTGGTTCTCAACCTTTCTAATCCTGCAACCCTCATATTGTAATGACCCCCCAATATAAAATTATTTTTGTTGCTACTTCATAACTGTAATTTTGCTATTGTTATGAATTGTAATGGAAATATATGATATGCAGGATATCTAATATGTGACCTCCTGTAAAAGGGTTGACCCCTGAAGGGGTTATGACCCACAGGTTGAGAACCATTGCGCTAGATTAATTAAGATTTCTTCCTTGGGGCTGGAGAAATGGTTCAGTGGTTAACAGCACTAACTGCTCTTCCAAGGGATTCAGGTTCAATTCCCAGCACCCACATGGCAGCTAACAACTGTCTATAACTCCAAGATCTGACACCCTCACACAGAAACATGCAGGAAAAGCCACCAATACACGTAAATAAATTAAAAAAAAAAAAAAAAAAAAGATTTCTTCCTAATCCCTTAGTGACTGACTATCTTTCTCAAGGAGTGGATGAAGAAGGTGCAGTAACCAGGCCAGCAGAGATCTTTACCTTGCCTTCCACTGCAGTTAGGATCATTAATATCAAGTTGTTGTTGCTTTCTTTTAAACAATTTGATAATACTGCCTGTTGTTCTTTCCAGTGTTTATCCTCATGTGGTGCTCTAGAAATATGTATGCCCGTGACTTTGGTGCTAGGCATGATGGGTTGAGCTCAGATGAAGTAGGAAGTGAATAAAAGTAGCTTGAAGGTGCCTGGGATTTATGTTGAAGAATGGAGTGGAAGCTGTTGGCTCTAGATCAGTGATTTTTTTAAACCCGATGCTGTTTCTTTCTTTCTTTTTTTTTTCTTTTCTTTTTTTAATTTATTTTTATTTTTATTTTTTGCCATTGCTGTTTCTTTCTCATCGGTGGTACCTGTGTTCCAGGTTACTGTCCAAGTGAACCTGATGAGGCTAGTTTTGCTCACCTGTTGTTCTCATTATGGGAACAGTGGAGTGGTAAACAAGACTAGCTCTAATGTCTGTGTACCCTGAAGGGCAAAGGAAGACGGGGTAGGGGGAAGGAGACAGAATAGGTGTCCAAGGAATGTGGGGATGTGTTTGGCCACAGCCTGATGCAGCCTTCCAGGCAGGGGGACTCTGGGGTAAAGGCCTTGACATGTGTTGTTAACATCAGGGAGCCACTGTGGTCAGAAAGGGAGGGAGAGTGGCAGGAAATGAGGCTGGAGAGGTGGGGAGAGCTGCTTCTTGCTGGAGTGTAGAGGCTGTGGTTAGGGATTTAAATTTTAATCCCAGAGTGATGGGAGGTCTTAGGACGGAAGGCCTGCCTGCTTTCCCCCTCCCCCTTTCCCTTTTAGAGAGTTTTGAACATGATAGGGAAGGACGTGATCTCGTTTATCTTTCAAAAGAATCATTCTGGCTTGTGGATTTTTAGGAGCTTGTCATGTGCCAGGCTGTTCCAGATACTTCGTGTATGTAGGCTCAACCAACTCACAGCCCAAAAGGTGAACATTATTACTGTTCAATGTTTTTATTCATTTATTTTATTTATGTGTGTGTGTGTGTGTGTGTGTGTGTGTGTGTGTACAATATAGAAATCAGAGGACAGCTTCTCAGGTTGTCAGTTCTGTGAGCAAGCACCTCTACCTGCTGCAGTTTTTCCAGCTTCTTGCTGTTATCCCTGTGTTATATAGATGGGGCTACCAAAGCAGGAAACTGTGAGGTGCTTGTTCAAGGTCACACGGTCAGCAGCACAGACAGATCCTCTATAGCATGTTGCATTCACACACACACACACACCCACTCCATTGCTGCAGGCAAGAGTGACAGTGGAGACCAGTGAGGAGGCCCTGGGTAGAAGCCCGACTGATCACCAGGTTCGGGCCCCAGCAAGAGGGAGAGGTGGGTTCACCACTGTGTAAAATGCTTTGTCTGTGAGGTGCACCATTGTTTTTTATATTCCTGACTGAGGAAGATGTGCCAGTGAGAGGATGGCAACACTTTCTTACCACTTCACATTCATTTATACTAATTGAAAGGACTGACTTTGAGCAAAGACCATTACAGTGCTTTTGTGCCTTCATAAAAAGATGCTGTTGTTTAGAGCTGAGTCTTCTGACTTTTAGCTTGGGGTAGTGCCATGTTGGTAGAGTAGGAGGCCTGGGGAGGTTGTGTGTTTAGGGTAGGGATTAGGACTTGAGATTTGGAAAATGAAGCCTAAGATCTTGCTCAGCAATCATACCACACACGAGCCTGGAGGTCAGTGTGCCACCACTTAACTATTTAATTTTTCTGTGCTTCGGTTTTTCATCCTTAGTTCAGGGAGAATAGAATTTGTATCTTGACCAGGCCTGGTTGTATATACCTTTAATCCCAACATGAAAGAGGCAGTTCAGGGCCAAACAAGACTACATAGTGAGATACTGTCTCAACAACAATAACAACAACAGAAAGAAAGGAAGGGAGGGAGGGAGGGAGGGAGGGAGGAAGGAAGGAAGGAAGGAAGGAAGGAAGGAAGGAAGGAAGGAAAGAGAAAGAAAACAACAGAAAGAGAGAGAAGAAAAAAAAAAAGAAAGCAACTGTTTCAAATGGTTGTTGAGTCAATATGCTGAGCTAATGAAGAAAGCCTGAAATAGTACCTGACTAGCAGTATTTAAGAGAGTTTGCTTAGCTTATTGTTTTTATGATTAGTCATCTGAATGAGACATTTGTGTAGAAATGGAAATTCAAGGACAGGCTCAGGAAAAGGTTGGGCCAGGTATGCAAATTTAGGTGTTTTTTTTTTAGTATAGCTGCTCTTTTGTATCATAGGCTGGACAGTGAATATGGATGCAAAAGAACAGAGGTAGGTCCAGGTAGGAACTCTTGGCAAGGGGTCCACAGGGGAGGGGACACTGGACTGTGCTATTGAAGTGGGGGCTACTGAAGAAGAAGGCAAGCAGGAAGGTCCAGTGGCCAGGAATCCAGTGATCAGGTAGGTACTTTTCAGTCTTAGGGGTCTGGGAAAATATTTCCTTGGATTTGATGAGAGACAAGCCATCAGTGACTTTGGTAGGGTTTTATAGCAGTTGGGGGGAGGGACATTGGGAGCATTAGATGTAGATGACTCTCCAAGGAAGTTCTGTTTAAAGGAGAGCAGACTGATGGAATTTAAAATGCAATGGTCTAGGCTCCTGTATATCTTGTTTTAGATGATGATGGTAGCATGTTCTTAACCTGATTGGAATGAACATTACAGGAAGCAAGTCCTTGAAAAAGTTCCAGGGGCTGAAGGAGAGAGGATGTTCAGTCTCAGCAGTGGGGCAGCTATTACATCTAGGCATCTTCAGTTCATTCAAAAGTATTTGGGGCCAGGCAGTGGTAGTGTATGCCTTTAATCCCAGAACTTGGGAGGCAGAGCCAGGCAGATCTCTGTGAGTTCGAGGCCAACCTGGTCTACAGAGCCAGATCCAGGACAGGCACCAAAACTACATAGAGAAACCCTGTCTTGAAACAAAACAAAACAAAACAAAACAAAAAAAGTATTTGGAAGACATGCTAGCCTGGATTAGGAGAATGGTATATGACTTAGAATACTGTTCTCACAAGCAAACATGCCCCGTGGGCTTTTTGTGGAGAGGTTTATATGAAATGGAATTTTTCTTTATTAAAAAGTTTCCTTGTCTTTAAAGTGTCCTCAGAGTAAGGAGAGCTAACATCCTTGTTTTCCAGATGTGTAGCCCTGGTGAGAGGACCTGACATCTGAAAGCTCTAAAAGAAGCACCTGCTTGCATTTGGAATGTCCCCTAACCCCAGAGGAAGGTGGCTTTGAAGGGTGCCAACATTTACATTGATGTTCATCCTGTTTAACACAATTCCCTTTAGGAGTTTGATGACATGCCTTGCTTGCATGAGCTTGACTTGTACTCTTTTGGCCGTTTGGCTACTTAATGGTATGAGGTTAGAAGTACCCTTATTTTCAGTGTGATGCTCAGAAGCTTTCCCCACACAGAGCAGAACTCACTGTTGTTACCCGAGAAGCAGGGACTTCCATGTTCAGGCAGGCTTTGCTAGGAACCTGCTTTATGTGTATGGCTGTGGAAGACGTCAGGGACAGGAAGGAGAGCTTACATTTCAGGGAAGGAGAGTAAGTAAGGCACAACAGATGTTGTCCTTTGAAGTTATTGTATCTGTGACTTGCTAGAAAGATGTGTGACTGCAGTCCACATGCAATATGAGTTTTGTCATTATTTGGAAAGCTGGAGGAGAGTGGGGCCATGAAGGGCAAGAGGACCTTTCCTGTGAAGGTATGATGAAAAGATAGTTGTGGAACACCTGCTTGGTAGAGCTGTAGAGAGAGTTATGTTGTCTAGTCACATACTGTTATCACTCAGTGGAAAGGACCATATCATTGTCTAGTTGGAGATTTGAAGGTGGGGCTGGAGGGACATGTAAGGATAGGTGGTGTAAGCAGTGCAGGTTTTTAAAGTAGGGTTAAAGCTTTCCCAAAATGCAGGGTCAGAGTTGTAGAGTTGGGGAAAGAGAGACTATAGGAAGCTTTTCTTGGTGGTGGGTATGGGATTGGGCTCAGGAAGAGGAGAGAGGAAGCAGAAAACACCAACTCAGACTCAGTTTTTCCTGCTATCCCCTCATGACATCACCCTCAGAGGGTGGTGAGATTTCACTGTGCAAGCAATCAGCTTTGCACTGGACATCGGCAGTGTCCTCTGATCCTGTCCAATTGGATACTGTCTGCCTGGAGCATGATAGATCCCTAGACTAAGGGCTCTGTCTTTAAGATGACCTCCACTTCAGGCCCAGGTTTTTGTCTTGACCTCTGGAACTTCTGCTTGACCAGTGACAAGTCAGGGTTCTCACAGCCCCTCTTCAGAGTGGCTCCCAGAAAGGAACCATTTTATTCACATTCACATTTTATTATAAAGGTTATTTGGAAGCACACAAACATATAACCTATGAAGAAGTTCCAAGTGTATTCTGGAAGGGTACTACACATAGAAGCTTTGACCCTGTGGCACTTTGTAGCATGTGGGTGAGTTCTTGTTCAGCTTCCCATGAGCTGCCACATGCTGAGCTGTCCAGAAGCTCCAACCATGTCTTGTAGCCACTGTCTCCTTTCTCTGGTGCCTATGCATGGCATAGGTCACTCTGATAGCCTGTGTGGGAGCTCAGCTGGGTTTGTCTGGTCAGCCTTCTTGGTCCTCCTCCACCCTTTAAAAATGTTTTTATTATTATTTTTTGAGATTTCATGTGTTTATTTATTTTTTGTTTCTTTGTTTTTGAGACAGGGTCTCACTATGTAGTTCGGCTGGCCTTGAACTCACAGAGATATACCTGCCTCAGCCTCCTGAGTGCTGGGATTAAAGGCATGCACCACATGCTAGTTAGGGTTACTATTGCTGTAATAAAACATCATGACTAAAAGTAACTTGAGGAGGAAAGGGTTTATTTATTTTACACTTCCATATCACTATTCATAATCAAAGGAAGTCAGGACAAGATCTCAAACAGGACAGGAGCTGATGAAGAGGCCATGGAGGGGTGCTGCTTACTGGCCTGTTCCCTATGGCTTGCTCAGCCTGCTTTTTTTTATAGAACCCAGGACCACCAGTCTAGGGCTTTCATGACCTGCAATGGCCTGGGCCCTCTCCCATCAATCACTCATTAAGAAAATGCCCTACTGGCTTTCCTACATCCAGATCTTCTGGAGGCGTTTCTCAGGTGAGGCTACTTCCTTTCTGATGACTCTAGTCTGTGTCAAGTTGACATAAAGCTAGCTAGCCAGCACAACCATCATGCCTGCCTCATATATATTTTGATCATATCCACCCCAACTCTTCCGTCTGGCTTCTTCCAGATACTCCCTATCTCCCTATCCAAAACCCTTCAAACATCTTGCCTACCCCCATTAAATAATCTACTGAGTTCAATTTGTGCTGATCATATTTTGGTAGGTATGGGGCTATTCACTGGAGTGTGGTTGACCTACTAGGGCCACCCTTAAGAAAACAAACTTGTCTTTTCCTGCCCCAGAAGCCATTAACTATCAATGGTTTCTCAGGAAATTCTCATTCCCTCTATGTTTTAAATTTGTTTTATTTATCTTTATGATTAGTATTTGTGTGTGTGCGCGCGCGCGCGCCTCTGAATGCCACGCACATCGGTAGAGATGAGGATGAATTTGGGAGCTGGTTATCTCATTTCATCATGGGTTCTCTGTATTGAACTCAGGTCATCAAGGTTGTGTGGCAAGTGCCTTCACCCTTTGAGCCCTCTCACTAGGCATTTCTTGACTTTGTGTAGCATTCTCTATTCTATTCTGAGATGGGTCTTATTTGTTGTCAGCCATGGTAGGTCAGGGAACTGTTAGGGAAACTCTTGCAACTCTGAGTGGTGATACTGAGGACCAGAAGAGTCTTCAAGGACGGACATTTTATATCAGATTACCCACTAGTATATGTTGTGTAGTATTTGTTTGTACTTGCTTAGTCTTTGAGATACATCACACGTTGTCTGTAAGTCACAGACTTTCTAAGTTTTAAATTGGTAGAACAAGTATGCTCACTTGCGCTTGGGTCAGTTAGTCCTTACAGCTGTCCCTTGTGGGAGATCCCATGGCTGATATTTTTCAGATCAATCATGAAACTTAGGTAGAAAGGGTCGGTGACTTCTTGGGAGAGTTGGATATTATTTAGCTAACAATTACTAAGCTCTTACTGTGTCATGCATGGTTAATCTTGTTTGATCCTCATGCTGATCTTGAGAGGACACTGTTACGTGGGATGGCCACCACCCTTTTCATTGCTGGGAACTTGCTCTTAGGGCTTACCTGAGTGGCTGCCTGCCCAATCTCCCTTTTTCCACTATGTGTCCTTTCCGTTTGTTCTTGACTAGCAGCCAAGTATGAGCGCTTAATATAAGGCACATCATGTCACTCTCCTGCTTGAAACCCTGCACCTGTTCCATCTCAGGTGCTCCCAGCAGTCCCTTCTGTCTCCTACCTCCAGTCTGCCCTTAGTCTCTAGCCAATCCTTACATAGTTTTGCACACATTCATATGTATATATCCCCTCCTTTCATCCATACACAACTACCTGGCAGGAACGGAAGCCCCTGGAAGGCAGGACTGTTGCTCTCTATGTCCTGAGGCCCAGAACAGTGGCTGTCAGATGGCAGGTACTTTTAAATCCTTGCTGAATGAGAGAGTGACTTTTTCTTATTCTTTCTGTAGGTGGTAAGTGATAGAGCCTGAATTGAGGAAGTTGTCTGCCTCTGCAAACGTATGCTTTTCTGCCTTACACACTGCCCCCCACACCCTACTGTACTTGCTGAATCAGTCATGTATTTATGCCCATATGTCTGTGTTATCTCCAGACTTCCTTGCTTTTCTTTGTAGAATAGAAACATTTACAAAACATTCAAAATTGTTATAAAATCACAAAGTACAATATAGTAAATTAATCTGTTGAAAACAGGGTGCTCACATCCTGAAAAAAAAAAAAGCTGTGCCTCAACATCATCATCTTACACTCTTGGGCGGCATGTGGTTGAAATGCATTCCCTTAAGTGATAACAGCATTTGAAAGTCGGATGCTCTGGGAGGTTTCAGAAAAAAGCAGCCAGACAGAATGAAAAATCTATGTGATTCAACTGTGGAGGCTTACAGGAATTAAAATTAGAGAAAGTGTAGCTTATCAGCTGCTTGGTTGAGAACCAAGCAGGAGAGTGCTCCAGAATTTAGGGACTTGTCAGGAGTAATCCCAGCTTGGTTCTGAATCTGCCCCAGCTTCCTTGAATGTGACATGAAGGTGCTAAAGTGGTGGCTTCTAAGGTTCATTGGTTGTCCAGCAACTATTGATTGCAGAATTCCTGTGCAGGTGTAGTTAATAGTACATACCATGCCCCTCATGTCCTGGCTGCTAAGGTCCATACAAGGCTCACACTTGGTACACAGCAATCCCTTGGGTCAATGACTGTTGAGAGGGTGTGGTAAGGGAAGAGGGGTTTGAAGAGTTGAACAGGTTTGGGGCAGGATTGAAGGAGGTGAAATAAGGGACTCTGGTTTTGTGAGGAAACGCAAGACTTCAGAGGGCCAGAGTTAGTAAAGCCTTTTGCACTTCATTTGGTTCAGAGGGACTAGGTTGTCTATTGTCTTGAAACTAGTAGTTCTTTGGGTTTGTAGTTCATTGTGACTGATAAAGGTATCAATTAAGATTTAATTGCCCCTTCTCCTAACATTATAAAGTTGTTAACACATCTACCATTTGGGATAGAAAACAAGTCTGAAAGTCAACAGGTTTCCTATGCCTTTGCTTATGGGCAATACATATAAACACAGGCTTTGTTGTTGTTGTTAAAAAGTACAACTCAATTACACTAACCTCATGATGGCTAGCCTACTTTGGGTGAGTTGGTTTTATTGAGAAAAGGGATTTATTCGAGGTTGTTAGGGAGCCTGACCTCAGAGCCTTTCCAATCTGACGCCTCTTAAGCTTTGTCTCTTTTTCTGTACCAGGCACCTGCTTCCTCAGATCTTTCTCTCTTGAGGTAGAATCTTGTAGGGGTGTTAGATTGGCAGAGCCTATCACCTATATGTATCCTGGCTGCATGAGAGCAGAAGGGATTCTGTGTGCTGCCTCAGAGGGAGCACTCATTACCTGGGTGGCCCCTGACATGATACCCTGCCCCCAAAACCAACACCTCACACAAGAATGGGAAAAAAGCCCTTAGTGCTATTTTACACATGTTCTAGGCCTGAGTACAAATGGCCTGAAACCAATCTGTTTGAAGGTAAAGGCCCTAAGAGACTCATGTACTTGGGCCACAGTTCAAGGTGCAATGACCTGATTGTTCATGTCCATACTGTTCTAGATAGGAGGAAAATTACTTACATCAAATGCATGTTTTGTAGTCTCCATGAATACAGATTGATTTCTTTCTGGGGAAATATCCACCCCAAATAACAATACAACCAATTGTTATTCTGGAACTGAATTTATTATCATTTTGTATTTGGGTTTATTATTATTTTTCCCCCATGTAACATAGTGTTCTTTTGTGGAATACCCCAGGGGATTGTTTTCCTTTTAATGCATTGAAAATTTATTTTCATTAAATGCTATCCAAACTTTTGCAGAGACTCATGCAGTAAGTTTTTTGTTGTTGTTTAAATTTCCAGTTCCAAGAAGATAGTGGCATAATCAGTGAATGGTAAGTAACTGCTTCAGCTAGAAACTGGTTTGGGAATGAAGCTGCAGTATCTTTGTTCATAAGACGTGGAATTCAGAGGAATGAATCATTAGGCTTTCAGAGCTACACTTGGGATCACAGAGTTCAACCTAGGTTTCACCATTGCTGAAACTCCATGAAAAGAATTGGCTTGCAAAACATCTCAGTTGGCTTTTGGAAGTGCTCCGAGGAAAACCTCTGTCTGGATTCTGCTAACCAGCTGTCCTTTGGCACTTATGCCATAGAGCTACCAGGAACAGAGACATTGATTTCTACTCTCGGGATTTCCCCCCTGTGTATTTCTTGGTACTTCATAGTAGATGATTATCGCCCACATGCAGATGACTGAGTGACATATTTGATCATTTCACAGAAAATCTTTCTGTTCTTTAATTTTATCCCCTCTAGTGAAAATGTATAAGGACAATGATTATATTTCCACAGAAAAAGCTGGTGCTGTGTAACCTGCAGGGCACTGCCAGATGTCTGCCTCTTGTGCATGCCTAGTATGTAGTTCCCATTCTGCTTGCCTGAAGTTTTCCCTGTGTTGATCAGCTGTAGATACACATTGGATGGGCATGAAGGGCACACTCTTATTGGGTTTAGGATTGTTTATCCCTAAAGACCCTGGCTGGAGCAGAGCAAGGTTTTCCTTTTTTTCAGCAGCACTTTTGAGCACTGAGATTCACTGGACTAAGCTAGCTGTGTGTGAAGGCAGAACAGGGCAGCACTGTGCAGACATAAGGTCAGCCCTGCACCTTGTCACAGTCTATCCAAGAATTGATCCAGGAATTTTCTTGATCTTATTGACTGCAGAAGGAAGCAATGCATAATGCAAATAGGATCCAGTTATGTTTGAAGGTTCATTTTCAGAGTGCTCTGGGAAGATGAGGCAGAAAATAAAATTGCTTATTTTAGTTCAAGGATTTTCTTGCAGGTCTGGGTTGTGGCAATATCACCATAGTCCAGTTTTGGAGCTTTCCCATTTCCTAGCGTGTCCTTCATGTCTGTTTTCAGTTATTTTCATTGTAGCTTGTATTGGCTGGCTTTGTGTCAACTTGTCTCTAGTCATCAGAGACAAAGGCAAATCAGTTGAGAAAATGTCTCCATAAGATCCAGCTATAAGGTATTTTCTCAGTTAGTGGTCATTGGGAAAGGGCCTGACCCATTGTGGGTGATGATCTCCCTGGGCTGGTGGTTCTGGGTTCTATAAGAAAGCAGGGTGAGCAAGCCATGGGGAGCAAGCCAGTAAGCAGCACTCCTCCATGGCCTCTGCATCAGTTCCTGCCTCCAGGTTCCTGCCCTGCTTGAGTTCCTGTCCTGATTTCTTGTGGTGATGAACAGTGATGTGGAAATGTAAGCTCAATAAGCCCTTTGCTCCCCAACTTGTTTTTTGGTTATAGTGTTTCTTCAAAGCATAGAAACCTTAATTAAGACACAGCCCCTGCCATAGGCCGTCTGCATGCAGTCTCTAGATGATTCCCTTTTGCCAACCCTTCATCCTAGGCAGGCTTCTATGCAGGGTATAGTTCATTTACATGCATCCGAGACTCACCCACCCTGCAGGCTTGCAGTAGTAGTCTGCTCTTTTGTTGTGTGGATGTAATGCATCCCAGTTATCCCTTACCAGAGATGTGCTTTAGGCTGCTGCCACTTTGTAACTATTACAAATGACGCTACTTCAGACATTAGTAAAATGTCTTTGTGTGGGTGTTTCCTATTTGTGTCAGGTGGATTGGTTTTCCATTACCTTCTACTGGGCTGGAGAAATGGCTCAGCTGTTAAAGGCTAGGCTTACAACCATTGCCTTTTACTGAGGAGTTCTCTACACTGTTTAAACCCTTGGTTGTTTCCAGGATGAATTATCTGAATTATCTTGACCATAATGTTGAGCAGAAGCTATGTGGATTTCTCAAGATGGCAGTCTTACGTCATAGCCTTAGTAGTGTGTGTGTGTGTGTGTGTGTGTGTGTGTGTGTGTGTGTGTGTGTTTTACCCACTCATCAGAAGAGAAAATCAACTGTACCCTTCAAGCCATGGAATCCCTTAATAAAATCCACATTCAGCCTATAAAAACACATAGGTGCTTACCTTTGACCTAGCTTCACTTCTAGTAATCTCCCTCAAGACACATATCCAATAATATGAAAACATGTGTAGAATGACCTAGATAGTCATATGCATGAGAGGCTTGAAGAACAGGATAATCTCTGTGGACTGTCTTGCAGAAATTTCCAGGACGTGCTGAGTACGAATGTTTGGCGTATTTCCTTCATATTGGAACACCTGCTGGCTAGAAGCTTGTACAGGAAGAGGTGGGAATGGAAGAGTGTGGTCACAGCAGGATGTAGAAGTAATAGAAAAGAAGGGAAAGGTGTCACTACATTGTTACAGTATACCTTATACTGTATATCAGTATACAGTATACTGATACAGCCTGGCCCTTGGAGATACAGATACTTCATGTACCACTGAAGTAGGTAATTAGGATACATGGTGACCCTATATAGGATGCAAGTAGAGACCTAAGTAGAGCAAGTGAGAGAAAACAGTGTATTGACTAGATTCAAGGGTAAAGCTAGAAGAACCAAATTAAATGCTGTTCTGTCCTGATAGATTTGTTTCACAAGGGTCAAGAGCTAAATGTGTGAGGCTGTACTGTGTATATGATTTCGAAGATGGGCAGATCATAGTGGATAACAGAAGCCAGGATTTCCCTTGCTATAGAATGTTTCAGATAAGGGCAGGAAGGGCTGGAATGGGGGGTTGCATTGGAATTGGGTGGGCTTTAATAGTACAGGGCAATGCAGGTGTATGTGATCTCACCCAGGTCCTCTGGGAAGGCCCAGAAGTAATGTCTTTTAGTATCAGTGAATGCACCCACATACCCTGTGCTGTTGCTCTCAAAAGACATCTCTGAGATGTGTGTTGGTGCCTGGAAGAGTGGAATAGCTCAGGAGCCAACCTGAAGGAGCCCCCTGTGAACAAAGAAAGGGAATCATGATTAATTAGTTGATAGAATAAAGTACAGGCCACTCTCCACTGATCCAGACAGCTGAGCAGATAAGCATGTTAAACATGGGAGAATGAACAGCTCTTCCTCATGGACGAATGCCAGGGAGTGTGGAAGGAACAAGGGCCTAGAAGCCATGGTGGGCGAACATTGGGGTCATAGTGCTAGAAGTTCCAGAGATTGGTGCTAAGCTTAGTGGGAAAAAGTTGAGGAGAAAGGGGTTATTTGCCTTGAAACAGAGCATCTTTACCCCAAGTTGTTTATTTATTAAAAAGGGGAAAATAGTAACTTAAGAGTGGAGAAGGCAACAGATAGCGCCTCACCAGGGGTGACCTGACCTGCAATGGGCTTGCCTACCTCATGCGGTCCTCTAGTGTCCCTGCACAAACAGGTTCAGTATCTAATCAGGAAAGAACTCAGACCGCTCCCTCAAGGGTCACCTATCAGTGCTCAGGCTGTGCTCTTACAGAGTATCCAGTTGAGGAGAAAAGGAAGGCTGGGGACCCTGGCTTTGCTTAGAGGGCATAGAGAAGCCACAATAGTGAGATACAAGGTAGAGTGTTGGGTGGGATCCTGGAGAGACAGGGTTAGTGGGAAGCTGCCACCTGTCAGTAAAGTCTAATGTAGCTAATGGTCCCACACCAGAGTTCATTTCCCAGTTTGGCAGTTTCCTACCCAGTCTTTCCCAGTGCTCACAGCTTGAATACCTATGCTTAGAGTTTCAGGAGAGGTGAAGTGAAGGGTGTATGGGAACCCTTTCTATGTTTATTTTTAATCTTCGTGTAAATCTAAAATTTCAAAATAAAAAGTTTAGAAAGAATGCACAGGGAGAACACACCTGGAGTAATGGTGATCTAAGTTGCAAAGGGGAAGCCAGCCTCTGCCTCTTTGTCTACACAGTTTGTATTCCTTTGCTGCTGAGAGAGACTCAGGTCACTTTCAGTAAGACATCTTCATTCCTCCTGGAAATCCTGGATGCCTCTTTAGCTGCAGTGTACAGTACTTTGCAGATGTCCCTCCACACATGAGTTGGAACTGGTTCTCAGGGCAGAAGTGCTTCTCTCCAACCTCAGGAAAAAGTGAGCCCTCAGCTGACCGAAATACTAGAGGTGCTATTGAGTATTTGCTTCTTGATGTGGAATGAGTGTTTCCTACATTAGCCTCCTGCCTTCCTTGATCTTAGGCTTTGCTTTCCTTCCTTCCTTCCTTCCTTCCTTCCTTCCTTCCTTCCTTCCTTCCTTCCTTCCTTCCTTCCTTCCCTCCCTCCCTCCCTCCCTCCCTCCCTCCCTCCCGCCTTCCTTTCTTCCCCAAAAAGAATATTTTTTTTATGTAGTTAAATGTGTTGGTCTTTTCCTTTATGTCTTTTGGGATATTATATCTCATCTAAGAACATCTTCTCTGTATTATTACTCATTTTCTTCTAGTAGTTGTTTTGCCTTTCACATTTAGCTGATTCATATGAAGTTAATTTTTTGTAGCTTGAGGTTGGCTTAATATGTTGGCCTCCATTTTTGAGTGGTCTGCCTCATGCCGGCAGGTCAAGCATCATCACAGCAGAAGTCTCATCAGTTATCCTCCAAGGCTTGTTATTGTGTGGATTTTGTATGTGATTATAGCCACAGCTTGCAATTATATCTCATGGTGTTTACATAAAGCATCATATTGTGAACACATGGTCTACTTATGGCATTATGATATCTAATGCCTAGTTGTATCATTATTAATTGTCTAGAGTCTTGGATACACTGTGGCTTGTACTGCATAGATGGCTCATAGTGATGATGAGCAGGCTGCTTCTTTGACTCTTACCTCTCACCCAAGTCCCCTCATGCTGCCATTAAATGGGGGGGGGGGGTCATTGTAGATGTTCTGTACATATTATCTGTGGCAAGTTACTGTCTTTCCCCAGTTTGCTGAGGACTCTTAAGAGTCATCTTTGTCATGAGCAGCAGTAGAACTTACTATCTACATCCTCTGCATCTGCTGAGATGGTCATGGTTTCCCTCTGCAATTTCTAAATACAGAAAAGTTCATGGTGGGCTTCTTGACATCCTGCACTCTGAGGGAAACCTACTTCTAACACACTGCAAACGCACATTTTCTATTTACTACCATCTTCAAGAGGAAACTTCCCACTTCCAGCCCCTGAGCTTTTCCTGTTTTTTGACTGCACAGTACACCTAGTTGTGTAAATATTTAGCACTTAGCTTTAAAGGTAGGTGAAAAAGCCTGATTTGGAGCATTTGCCGGTTTTGCTAGTCTATATTTTATCTCAGCCTATCCATGTGCTGTCAGCTGGTTGACAGACTGCTGCAAGTGTGGCATTGTTGGGAAGCAGGTGATAGCTTTCCTGTTAGTGTTCTCATGTGACCATCCCCTGAAATAACTCTTTGCTATTAGGTCAGTGTGTCTACCTCTTAAGGTGGCTGGTGCTGACCTGTGTCACCATGGGGTCTTTACTCTTGGCTTGAATACCTGCCATGTTCATCTTTAAGTAGTTCTTGTGTCCTGAGCATGTGGCTATGACTGCTCTGTGGTACTTTGTTGGTTGCACAACATGGGTTGTGATAGCAGCTCTGCTTAAATGTGGAGGGTGCCATTGGCTTACATTCACCCAGCCTTTCATCTTTAGCACAAAGTAGGTCTTGCTCCATTTGTTTGTCTACCCTGTCATTGAACAGAATTTTTTGAATTCCTACTGTGTTCCTGTTATGGCACATTTTGGAGTTGGAAGTATGTATAGTAGTACATACAAAAACCAGCCAGCCTTGTCCTCATGAAGCATCTGTCATTTCGCTGCCACATCTATAGAAAATTGTCCCTGGCAATTTTCTCCTTATGTAGACTTCTACTTAATTTTGCCCCTGGTATTATTTGAAGTCAACTTGATTTCTTCCACTGGTTGAATTTTGAAATTCCCTGCTTTGATGTTAGTTGACATTCAGCTTACCCACTTGTATGATTGTTTCTGCTTTTACTAAATTCTTATGGTTAAAAGGCAAAGAATTGAATTGTGATTTTACATTAGAAAAGGTTAATGCTTGAAGGACTATAAGAGTACAGTAATTGGAAACTTGGTGAAATAGTACTTTTTACAGCATTAATTGTCACCACTGAGTGAGCAAATGGCAGGCCTGGTCTATGTCAGTCAATCCTAGAGAGGGCAGGAGATGGTGTGGGCCTCTGACTTGAGTTTCCTCTGGTGAATGTGTCTTGGTGGCTCTGAGGACTGGGAGCCTGGTCATCTACTCATTCACAGTATGTTTAGCATGCTGGGTACCCTGATGAGCTGTGGGTGAGAAGGTGGATACTCTGAGTGGTGAGCTTTGTGAGGAGGCGGCACTGGTGAACCCAGATGGTACTTGGATGGTGATGGGTTGAGCATTTGGATGTAAGCCAGGAGACCCTGGAGGACCATCTGCTCATCATTCTGCATACTGGGTTGGGTTTCTCTGTTCTAATCCTTTGCAAATTAATTCGTCTTTAGTTTAAACATCATTATTTTATTTTAATAAGAAAATGGCTCTACTTTATTTATTTGGAACAATTCACAAGACTCTAGAGATCAGCTTCCTTCTCAGATTTCTTGGAGGAAGGTTCAGAGGAGCAGAGAGTGTGATAGGGAAGGCCTGTAGTTACTGTGACCAATGGCGAGAGGCCTGGAATGCAGCAGGCCTGTGCTGAGATCCCATACAGCCTAATTCTCTTCCCTTGATCCTTACAGTGGCATCTTTCCTGGTGCTCTGCTGGAGTGGACAGCATCCTTTCATGTGTGTGGTGACTGACCTTTCTCATCTTTCTACAATATCGTAACTGGTTGGTTTGATGGACTTAAAATGTGAACATAAGAAGAACATGTTTGGGGAGTATACAAGGTTTCTATTTTTAGTACAGTTATACCTTGGAATTTAGTCCTTAAAGGTAACAATTATGAGAGCAAGTCTTAGTCTGGGAGTTGATCACTGTTATTTCATCTTGTCACCCTCCTCTGCCTTTTCCTCCCTCCCTCCCTCCCTCCCTCCCTCCCTCCCTTCCCTTCCCTTCCCTTCTCTTTTTCCTCTCTCCTCTCTCCTCCCTTCCCTTTTCTGTAGCAGTAATTAACTAGGCAATTTCACGTAGTTTATCTGGTAATTAAAAGAGGTTTATTTCAGGGGTAGATTACAACCAATAAGTGGTCGATTACAGGGACTGGGAGAGATGAGGTGCAGTCCAGCGCAGTTCTCTAGAGAACTCTGACTTGGTCTGCAATCCAGCCTCAGGACCACGAGGAGCTAAGAGATCAAGCATGTACGCATCTCAGGTCTTAAGGAGTCTCTTCTCGGCCATGCCCCTGGGGCAGGTCATAGGCAGGTATGGCAGTTACTTGTTGCCACAGTAGGGCCAGTGCTTCGAGGTCAAAGCTGGAACAGCTACTCACTACACCTTTCCCTCTCCCTAGTTCCTCTTCTCTTCTCTTTTCTCTTCTCTTCTCTTCTCTTCTCTTCTCTTCTCTTCTCTTCTCTTCTCTTCTCTTCTTCTCTTCTCTTCTCTTGAGAGGATGCCTTGTTTTGTAGCCTGGCTGGTCTTGAACTCTCGATCTTTCTGCTTTAGCCTTGTAAATGCTGGCATTACCTATATATGCCACTATACCTGGTCTGAATGTTACCTTTAAAAATCAGAACTTAGGAGCCCTTATCTAAAGTAAAACTTCCTCTATTGCTTTGTTCTATTAGATTATTAAAGAGGGACATGATGTATTTACCCCCGTAAGTCACCTGGTTATGCCTGATACTAATAGCACATGACACAGGAAAAACACAGCTTCCTATAAATATTGAAGCAGTGCCTAAAACTAGGGACTGTTCCAAATCCCAGGACATGGTCACTGAAGCTGTTTTTAGCATCATGCTTGAATGTAACCCTTTACCTGAATAATTATTTAAGAAATTATTTTAGTTATAAACGTCTCCATTCCTGTAAAACAAGAGTTGTACATTCTATACTTTTTTAATTCTTTTTTTGGTGGTGTATATGTATGTGTGCATATATATGTGAATATATGAAGACCAGAGGTAATTATTGAGTGTCTTTTTCAATCACTTTCTACCTATTTTAAAATTTTATTACTATTCTTTCCCTCCTTCCCTCCTTCCCTCCTTCCCTTCTTCCCTCCTTCCCTCCCTCCCTCCCTCCCTCTTTCCTCCCTCTCCATTTGTGTGTAGGTGCTCTTGTGTATGTGTTCGCATATTGGAGAGAGCAAGTGCAAGCACATAGTCACCTGTGCTGTGGCAGGCATGTAGAGGTCAGAGGACAACTTTTCAGAGTTCTGGGGATTCAACTCAGGCTTTTGTTTGTTTGTTTGTTTTTTTGAGAGAGGGTTTCTCTGTGTGACTTTGCGCCTTTCCTGGAACTCGCTTTGGAGACCAGGCTGGCCTCGAACTCACAGAGATCTGCCTGCCTCTGCCTCCCGAGTGCTGGGATTAAAGGCGTGTGCCACCACCTCCCGGCTCAACTCAGGCTTTTTACAAGGTAGTTTCCTTTACCTGCTGAGCCACCTCACTGGCCTTCCACCTTATTTTCTGAACAGGATATCTCACTGAATTTGGAACTTTCTGATTCTGCTAGGCTCGTTGAAGACAGGTTTCCACATCTACCCTGAACTGGGATTACAGACACCACCACCCCAGCTCCCTTGTGGTTGGTGGCGATTGAATTCAGGTTCTCTTACTTGGCATGACAAGCACTTTACTGACTGAGCCATATACCCGGGCCCTCTTTCCTTATTTTCTTGAACATAGAGCCTAGACCCTAAAGATGTCCAAATTGCTATTATTCCTAGTGTTCTGAAGTTAAAGAAAGCTTAATCTCACTTCTGCAGCCGATAGGTGCTCTGTTAGTTGCCAGTGGATCGGAATAGTTTTAGTGTCTCAGATCACACCCCAAAGCTGACACAATTGGAACAATGATAACCAGGAAACCAAAGGCTCTAAAATCAGCTACCAAGTAGGCAGTCTCTGAGGAAGGAAGCAGCCCCACCACTGCCCGTGCTGCCTGGGTTTCACTTAGTCACTTGTCCTCGGCTGGGAGCCAGACCTTGGCTAGTGTGTACCAGGGTGCTCCACAGTTTGCCTGTTGTTCTGGGCTTCCCTCTGTATTTCCAGTCAACTCTCAAGGCTAGGAGAACCCTTAAAGACCCATGTGAGGTGTCAGGCCTCCTTTCTGGTATCAGATATGACCACCCAAATCTGCTTATGGCTCCTCCTGCAGGCTTCCTGAAGCATCCATCTCATCCTGGAGATAGCACAAGATACAGGCACTGGTGGGTGCTCAGTCCTCTGATTATGTTGTTACTCCTTGCTTGTACAATGGTGTTTCAATCCTGCCTCTGTGTTTCTGGAAATAGGATTGTCCTATTTGGGTAAAGATTCAGGTGTTAGAAATTTCTGGAACTTGTGAAATCTGTTGTTGCACATGCACAGGCATTCTTGTTATCTGTCTTCTGCCTTTTGGCCAGGCCTCTGCAGAAGAGGCCCTTCCACTGCTGGCCTAGAAGAGCTGCAATGTCTGGTCTCAGAGCTCCTTACCAGAGGAATGGGGGCTTGGTGTGGTGCAGTCTGGAACCCTGGAAACCACTGCTGCCTCGGCTCCTTTGACATACCAGATCCCTGGTCCCCTAGACAGTGAAGGGCCTGGTGGGCTTTGAGTTTACCTGGTTCTCCCCTCCAGCCATTTTTTCACAGCCAGCTCGTCTGGGTTGACAAGTGGGGTAGAGAAAAAGTCCTTGTTGGTGTGGAAATAGCTCGTGATGTAGATGTATCTCAAGCAATTCCACAAATGGTGAAAGATAACCACTGTGAAGAAGGAGGAAAATAAGACCTTGGAACAGGACAAGGGTTATCTAAGAGAAGAGACTTCCTGTCCTGTACGGAGGCAAGCTTCTGTCCCCTCATGCTGGTAGTAAGCATCTCTCCTGACTTACTTACGATGTCTACCTCCCTGGCTCAGGTTTCAATCTCCCCTAACTCTGAAGTAGCTCTTCTAATCCTTAACAACCTAACATTTGTCAAGGTTGCCAGCCGATGGTTGTGTTAGTCAAAGTATCTCAGTAGGCCCTGCTTTTGACCTGTGTCAGCCTAGTGGCTTCTTGGCTTAGTCTTCTGTGTGCTCCAGGCTCCTCTACTTTTCTCTCTTGGGTGCTCCTGCTCCCGTCCTGAACTCCTCGCAGCCTCCTAGTCAGCTGCCTTCCTTTTTCACCCTCCACTCATGCCCCAGTGATGCGTTTTGGCTATTCTAAATCTGTTTTCTCAGCCCCTGGGTCCCATTACTGACAGGAGAGCATCCTGGGGCCAGGACACCATTCTGCCAGCTCTACTCTGGTGCATCCAAGTGTGGTTTTTCATCTCCAGCTTGGGTCCTTGGTCTGGTAATGGCTAGTCTTTCAATAGCATGATTGGGAAGCAGACCAGAGGGAAGCAGGAAAGAGTGTCATCTTCATGAGGAGAGCAAAAGCATTTTGGGAACCCAAGGGGAGGAAAGGCATCTGGAGTTGCTTTGCTTTTGTCTTAGCCTCCTTAGCAGTGATGGTACCAGGGGAAAACTGAGAAGAGCTCAGAGAAGGGATGGGGCCTCTCTGGAGACTCGGGAGGAGTCTCCTCTCCTTTGCTCTTCAAGTTTAGTTTCTATGTAGGATGATCTGCTGCAAGCTAGCGCTGAGCGAAGGTTCCTTGGGCTTTCTTCATTGCCCTCTAGACAAGAGCTGAGAGACCTGCCCCCAATGCGCTTAAGAGAAGGGGCCATGGTGCTGTCCTCAGTTAGTGGGAACAACGGCAAGCTGAGAAACCAGCTCCTCTGGGCACTGTCATGCAGTGGAGAGGGGTCAGACTCATCTGAGGACTGCACCTTCCCAGCCTGAGCACTAGTCAGGGATACCCACAACCCTGGTGACATGATAGGGGGTGACTTGGGTCTTTTTCAAGAGGAAAACCTCTCTCCCTTGGGGCAGGATAAATTCAGAGCTGTATTTGGAAAGGTCGCTGTGGCACCACCTGTGGAGTTTCTGTGACAGGAGGGTTGGTGCTAGTGAGGACCAGAGATATGCCTGTGAAGTTGTGTGTCACTTGGACCACAGCTCAGAGGGCCACGACTTCCACTTTGGCAGCTGAGAAGTGCTACCATTGGATGCTGGGCCACGCTGGTCACTAGTGCCCTCCTTTCTCAAGCTCCATGTTGGCTCCTGGTGGCCTGCTGGGATCTCTTCTTGCCTGCTTTTCCAGGCACATAACATCTGCAACCGGTGCTTCATTTTCACAGCGCTTGCCACCAATGCCCACTTGGTTGCTAGAGATCTGGCTCATGCCCCAGGATTTCTGCTTCCTTTTATCATTCTGTGTGCTCACTGTCTCTGCAGCCTCCTTACCAAGATGTGCACTTCTCCAGGACACACTGCTGCAGAGTAGTTGGCAGGCTAACCCACATCTCTCATTTGCTTCCACAGAAGTCTCCTGACTGAGCCCCAACGTTCTTCCATGCTATTGGTACTTTGCTCACAGTTGTCAGAGATCACTGTTCTAGACCTTTGCCTATAGTCCTCAGAGTCATCCTGGTACCTCTGGAATAAAAAAACTCATTAGCTCCAAGGTGTGTTGGACTTGGCTTCCATCTGCCAGTTCTTCAGACTACCCTCCCCATGTCCACTGCAGCCTGTGGCCTCCTCATACAGCTCTCTCCATCTGCTTGGGTCCTGCTCTCCGCCATGGGAAGTGGGTCCTAGAACCCGACTGCTTGGTAGAATCCTCACCTTACTGTGTGATTGTTAACCTGCTGGGTTTCAGTTTCTCAAAGTGTAAAGCAAGATGTTAGTCCCTCATTTCTGTGGTGATTAGATTAATGGGCAGTGTGTTTGAGGCAGGGCCTGGTGAACTGGATATGCTAAGGAGTCAGAAGCTGCCATTATGGTGGTATTGTTTATGTCTCATCTGTCAGCATACTTGAGTGCCTCCCCAGTCTTCTGTCCCAAGCTCAGTTCAAGTTTCTCTCTAGGGTAAAGGCTTTACCAGTGTAGGCCAGGTGCTGGCCTAGCTTCTCTCTGACCCTCACTGCCTCTATCTTAGAATTAGCACTTGAGGTTTTCAGGCCAACTACATGTTCCCTGTAGAGCAGAAATACCCTTGCTATCCGTGCATATTTCCCCTAAGAAGATAATGGCTCAGTAGCTGCTTTACCAGCCTCTGGTGGGGTGGGGTGGGGTAGGGTGGGGTGGGGTGGGGTGAGGTGGGGTGGGGTGGAGTGGAGCACTAACTGATAGGTGACGGATCCTCATGATTGTGGGTGGTGACCTGACAGACATGTTCACTCCTGCCTTCCCATTCAGGAATGCTCATGGTTATAGGTTCAGCATTGCTCCTCATAGCAGTGTAGGGTTGGTAACTGGAAAATGTGATTTCCAGTGGGACAGCAGCCTTATTTGATTATATCTAATAAGTTACAATTAGTTGTATTTTTATGTTTAGTGTGAGTCTATTAAAACATTTTTAAATTTATGTTTGTGTATGTTTGCGGGGATAGGGTGGGTGAGTGCATGGGCATGTATGTTCAGAAATCAGAGGACAATTTAAGGGAGTCACTGGGGGCCCTGGGAATTGAACTCAGGTGTCAGGTTTGGTGGCAAGCAACATTACCTACTGAGCTGACTCCCTAGCCCCCAGTGTTTTTGTTTTTATTTTATTTTTTAAAGTTTAGGCACATTGGGAGCCTTTTAAAAAACACGATGCCATTTCTATTAGATGCAGATCAATTAAGGTACCTAAATCTCTGTGTGTGTGTGTATGTGTGTGTGTGTGTGTGTGTGTGTGTGTGTGTGTGTGTTAACCATCATACCTGGTATTGCTGAGAATGCCTCCTGACCTGCCTGCCTTGAGCTGTGATGGTCACAGTACCCAAGTCCTCAAGTGTCTCCGTAGGATGTGAACCTGATGCTGCCAGAAGGCTGTTGCATCAGTTTAAGTTCCACAATCTGTTTGAGGCGTAGTCTGTTGCCCGGTCTAGAGATACTGACTTATACACAAAATAGTCTAAATGTGAATTTGCAAAGATAAAAGCATGCATAAAATAATGTAACATTTTTGTAAACATAGTGCAAGTAAGCTTCTAGTCTTTTTTTAAAGAATAAGTGTGTGTGTGTGTGTGTGTGTGTTATATACTTGTGAGTCCAGATATCCATGGAGTCCAGAAGAGGGCACTGCATCTTCTGAAGCTGGAGTTACAGGCTGTTGTGGGCTGTCTGACATAGATGCTGGGAACCGAACTCAGGTCCTCTGTAAGAACAGTTGAGTGTTTTTATCTACTGAGCTGTTTCTCTAGCCTGTATTTCCTTTTCAAATACTTGATTTGCCTTTTTAGTCTTTGCTATTAAAGATTTTAAAAGCTACATTTCAAAGTTTACCTTTAACTTATAAAAGCTGTTTGGCCTACACAGATGCCAAAGGTAGCTCCTGAAGGTCATGTGGGAACAGGTTGGAATGGTAGCTTCAGGCTCATGTTGAGTATTGGAGCACACATGATAGACCTGCTGACTGATGTAGTGTGGAGCTGATCCAGCTGCCCTTGAGCCAGGTGGTTGGTCAATCTTTGTCCCCAAGTCAGGTCCCCAAAACTCTTTGGTTCTTGAGAGAACTCTACAGCACTGGCTACAAGGGTGACCTAGGAGGTTGCCAGACTGCCCATACTTCTCTGCCAAGACACTGAGGTTCCAATAGCAACCCATCATTTTGTGACTTTGTAAGTTTAAAGAGTGAAAGATAAAAGGGAAGGGCATGTCTTGAGTCCGAGGGTAGAGTTGCAGTCATCTAAGTTCCTAAACAGTGCTCTAGTCTAGCTCACCAGGAAGCTGCCTTTTCTCTTCTCTCTTGGTGTTGGTCCTAGGATCTGGAGACTTCAACCTCTCTAGTGAGATCCTCTTTTCTGATCATTTCGGTAGGTTTTTGTATTGTCAGCTGCTTACATGCTATCCCTAAGATGGGCATGCCTAGGCTATAGGCCCTAGTTAACCATGAGCCTCAGAGCCAGCACAGCAAGCAGTTTGAGAGAGCTAGGTACAGGGAGGAAGCTACTGCAAGTATGGAGCCCAATGCTGGGCAGTGTTTTCTCAGCCAATCAGGGGCCACTAGGGGTCAGGATGAGGGTAGGCATGGTGGCCTTAGGCCCAGAGCAGGTCTTCTCCAGCAGTATCAGTAGAGTCAGCAGCAGTAATGCCAAGTCAGGCTCAGCCACCATGGTCACATGCTCCACACTGCTCTATGGTGCTGGTATGTGCCGGTGCTGCTTGGAGATTCTAATCAAGGAACTGGGAGTCTGTTCTGGGTCCTGTCCAGTGAGGACTTGCAGTTGTGCTGTTTATGGTCAGCCTAGACAGGGCATGCAGGGTCTATGTGATAGGAGAGAGCCTAGCCCTACCCCACCCACTTGCCCACTGGACCTCCTAAGCTGTCTTGCCCTGTGTACATACTGGCTCCCTTGCTGCTCTATGGCTTGTAACTGCCTGTTTATGGTCCCTGCCCAGTCCTCTCTTTTGTAGCTCCATGATCTTCAAAGGAATGCTCAGAGGATGCCCAGGACCTAGTCTTTGCAGACTAGGGTGCACTGTTGAAATCTTGCCCTTGGAGCATGTGAAGAACTTTTGTATTAAAGCCTTAACATGATGCAGGCTTCCATAGTATTCCCATGTTGCAGCTAAAACACTTTCCTAATGCTTTTGAAATGGTATGTTACTTACCCTGTTTAGTGTTTGGAGAACACCTGTTTGCTGCCATCAGCCATCCTTTTGCTTTTGGAAATTTGGTGCATATTTCCATTTTCTCTTCAAGCAGAGCATGTGACTTTCCAGGCATCATTCTGTATCAGAACCACAGTCATTCATCACATCGAGTACCAGGGATGCAGGCAGGCCTTTTTTTTCCCCCCTGGCTGTTCACTGGGAATAGATGCAAGTACAGTGGTGAGCATGTTTTGGCAGATGTGGGCTTATGCTACAGTGAGCTATTTGGACTTTTTTTTTAATTGCCAATAAGAATTTTAAGTATTATCTTCCTTATTTTGATTAATATCTACTTGTTATCAGTACAGAATTTAAGAATTAAAAAAATTACTGGAAATTATTTACTCATGGTTTAGATTTCCTTTTTCCCCATCTGTGCAGCCAGCTCTGCTTATAGGCTTATGTGGTCACATCCAGTTGAAAAGCCATTTTCTCAGCATATTTGAGGGCTATTGTCAGAAGAGGTAATGTACTTAAACATGCTCCATACAAAGTACATATAAGATGTAAGGAACACGAGCTTCCTGGAGAAATTACAGGGGCCAGGACTAGACAGGAGATGCTCAAGGTGAGCCTTTGGCATCTGCTGGAGGCAGAAAGTGAAGAAGCACTCAGATACAGCAGCCCCACAGTGATGGGAAGATTGAGGCAACCTGGAGGAGATGCCAGTGACCACTGCTGGAGCAGTTTCAGCAACAAAAGTGGTATTGGGTGATAGCCCACAGTATAAAGTAGACATCCATGAGTCTACATGAACATAAATCAGTGGTTGGTAAATAAACGAAGAAAAGAGCTCCCTTTCCAGGAGAACCACAGATTCTGCTGTGTTTGTGTCCTGAAAAGGGAAGGGGTATACAGAGCTCATGGCTGCCTGGACATGGTGGGGTAGGGCTGCTTTCTTCTTAAGGCCACAAGGTTGAAGGGGAAATGAAGGTCTACATAGAGAGAACCTTGGAAAATATACATCCACCTGGTGGTCCAGGGCAGTACCACAGTGATGGGTTGGGGTGGCAGTATGTAGTTGGATGATGTCATGAAATAGCCCTTGGTCTTCCTTCTGACAACCCTTTTCACCCCCAAGAAAACATAGGGCACATTCCAGTTGAGGGTCAAAAACCAAAGAAATACTTGATTCCTTAGTCTGAGAGACTCACAGTCAGGAGGAACCCGAAGAGACAGGAGGACATATGTCAGGTCTTTGGATAGGAGGAGGACCTGAAGGAATGTCTGAGGAAATCTGACTTAAGTATGGTTTTCAGCTAATATTAGTTAATATTGATTTATTAGTTGTAAGAAGTATAATATTATTAGATACATTATAGAAGAACATGGGTGTGAGCTGTGTGGATACTTCATGTTTTGCTCAATTTAAAGTGGTTCTAAATATGAAATATTTCACACAAAATGTGTTTAAGAAAACACTAATAATTCTTTAAATGTTCCTTTTGTGTCTGTATTTTTTGCCTCAAATGAAGAGCATCTCATCCTGATTTCTATATTGTTGATTTTTCTTTGTAGGTTTGTTACCCTAAACAGTATATCTTTAGATCTTGAATACTGAATGGTAGTGGTAAGCACATTCTCAAGGAGCACATGAATACATGCAATGAACTAGAAAATATGACTTATTATGTGAAGCCCCAGAGGCTTTGCTTGCAAGGTCCTCCTGGGAGTGATGTGTTTACTAGCTTGTACAGTTTTTTGCATTTTCCAAAAGTGAGAACAGTTCCTTCATTTGGGACCATTACTGTCATCTTCCATGTGAGCTTCCATTCTCTTTTCTTTTTGAGCTGCTGGCTTTGGACAACCCTGAATAATATTGGATGGTATTGAGTGGCCTTGGTATTTTTATTGGTCTTGGGTACCTTTGGATGTATAGATTATGAGTCTTATATCATGAGTAGCTTTGGAAAGTCTTGGATATCTATATCTATATATATGGCCTTGGGCAGTCTTGGCTATCTTTGGATGGCCTTGGGTGACCTTGGGTGTCTTGGATGGTATTGGGCAGTCATAGGTATCCTTAGATAGCATTGGGAAGTCATAGGTATCCTTGGGTGGCCATGGATGGCCTTGAGTAGCCTTGGAAAGCTCTGAATATCGTGGCTATCTTTGAGAGGTTGTTGAAGTTTGAATATGAAATATCTCCTGCAGACTTATGTTTTGAACCCTTGGTCCACTGCTGGTGGTGTTATTTTGGGAAATTCTGGAGACTTTGAGAAGTGGGGCCTAAATGGTAGAAGTTGGGTCACTGATGGTGGGCCTTTGAAGTTTATAGTTAGCCCCTGTCCTGGTCTGCTGTGTTGTGAACAGCCTCTGCCGCATGTTTTCACCACAAAGAACTGAGCAGCTTTGCCATGTCTTCCTGAAATCTTCTGAAACTGTGAACCAAACAAAATCTTTCATCCTTTGTTTATGCCAGGTACTTTGGTCACAATAACACAAAAGTAACTAATATAGAACATTGGTACCATTTCTGTCATTGTCAGTGATAACATGGGATATCATTTCTGTCACTAAAACCTGACCATGTGGGCCTTAGGTCTTTGGGACTGGTTTATAGAAATCCTATACAGGAGTAGGACCATCAGGGGAGACGGTTGCCCAAGTACAGTCAGTGGATGACTTCCCATCCTAGGATAGACTTTGACTCCAGGAAAAACCCAGGAAATCAGCTCATGAGTAGAGATAGGCCCTTCATAGCTTGGAGATCAGTAATGAGGAATGGGCATGGGAGAACCAAGAAAACCCACAAGGAGAGGATTCTCAGAGATTTTAGAGCTGCTGCCATTAGTATTGATAGTGACCTTTGGCAAAGTTGATGGGTCTGTTATGGAAGAATGGGACAAAGTATCCTAGTTTCATTTTCTGTTACTATGATAAAATACAGATAAAACTAGTATAAGAGAGCTCACAGTTCTAGGTTACAGTCCATCCGAGCAAGGAAATCAAAATGGCAGGAACTTAAAGCTGTTGGTCACATCGAAGTCAAAAGTCAGAAAGAGAATGAATGCAAGTATGCTTAGTACCCAGCTCACTTTCTCCTCTCTTACACAGCCTATAACCCCAACCCAGGAAACGGGGTTGCCCACTTTTGATGTGCTTTCCCTCATCAATTAACATAATCAAGACAGTCCCCTCCAGACATGCTCACAGGCCAGCATGATCTAACTTCCTTGAGACTCTTCCAAGTGATCCTAGATTGTGTTGACATTTAAACTAACCATTACACAAGGTATTGCAAGGATAGTGTGAAGGACTCTAAGCCAGGGACATTTCAGGAGTGGCAAGGGGAACTTTGGGGAATGGGAACTTTGTCCAGCATCTCATGGTTAGACACCAGGGCTATAGATGCTTCCTGTTGTCCTGTTGAGCTTACCTTTAGTCTATCCAGGGGCCTCACACAAGGTGCTGTCTCCACATGCTCCTGCAGGTCTTTGGGGATGACTTCTGTCTGCCAGGGGATCTAAGCTTCAGTGATATGAATAGAAAGTCTGTTTTTCCCAAATGAAGTCCTAACATTCTGAGTGCAGCATTGTAGATTGAGTTGAGGAAGCTTCTTGTAGCAGGGCTAGGGTGGTGAGTGAAGCTTGCTGGATATTTGGCTTTCCTTCCTAAGTGGCCTTCCTGTTAGTCTTCGATGCATCATTGATCCTCTGCATTTTAATGTTTGGCTGTTCGGCTTATGTCTTAGAAGGACTTGAGTTTCATTTTAGCCTTTTGAGAATGATAAGAGCAATGAAAGACCTGCTTTCTGTTTTCCTCAGCTGCTCCTGATGGGCCCCATCTCTTCTGCTCAGTCATGGAGGTTCTCAGATCACAATTAATTAATTGCATTTAAATGAGGCAACCCATAAGAGCTAGTCCCAAGGAAATATTGAATTATTTTGATCACTGGAAAGATAAAAGCCTTCTAAAATTATATCTTTATGCTCTCTATTAAATTTGTTTAATACAAGTATAGACTATGTCCTCCCTCACCCACTGGGGATGTGTTCTGAGATCCCATGGGTGCCTGAAACTGTGAATACTACTGAACCTTGTTGGTACTATGTTTCTCCTAACCATACACACCTGTGATAACATTTAACTAATAAATCAGGCCCAGTACAAATTAACAGCGTTACATTGAACAATTACATTATACCATCAAAGCTGCCATGCTGACTCTTAGGACATCTTATTGTACAGCACCTTCTCTCATAGTGGTGGTGTGAGATGAGACAGAGCCTACTTGATGCAAAGAGGTGAGGTGAGTGATATGGCAAGTGATAGAATGTTGGGCTAGTCGGTGTCACTTGAACTGTGGCACTATAACAGTCTGTCTGATAACCAAGATGGCTACTGAGTGTTTAGCAGGAAGATGGCATCTCTATATATACTAGACATGGGGATGATTCATCTCCTAGGTGGGGTAAAGCCACACAACATGAGATTTGTGTTACTCAGAAATGCTCACAATTAACTAGACTTCTGAATATGGAGATACTGTGGTTGACATTAGGTAATGAAACCATGCAAAATCAAACTGCAAATAAGGAAGGAGTGAATGAGGTATTGAGTATATTTCTCTTTGTATGTACCTCTTATCAAGAGCTGGCTTTCTTTATGAAAATGGATTGGAGCTTGTGGGCAGACAGTGGACTGGAAATGTGATTCACTTATCTGCAGAAGTGCCAGGAAACCTTTGAGTTTGAGCTTACTGTGTGCATTTCTTTTTACAGTATGCCCATGCCTAAGAATTTTGGCTGAAATCAGCTCTTTGCTCTTTCCGTCTATTTTGATAGTGATACTGTCATCTTGTTCTATGATGTGACTGTAGAGGCCTATCAGCAATCTGGTGGAGAAATTCTTCTGTGAAGTGTCATTTCATGGGTCAGGACTATTTGTTTCTCACTTGTCAGAGTTATCAATAGACTTTAAGCCTTTCAAAGCTGTTTTCTTTTCCATAGCAGTATTAATTTTTTATTTCTCTTTATTGCAATTGTACCCTGGAACAGGCTTATTAAATTCCATGGGGGGCGGGGGTTTATAGGTTCCTTTCTCTGCTTGCCTGTGTTGCCTGCTGAGTTTAAAGCCTTTTTATGATCCCTAACAAAGCTCTCTGTGTTCCCTGTCGGTTGAGGTTGTATTCAACACTGCAACCCACACTAGTGGTGAGTGTGAGTGCGGCCTGCCACTGACTCTGGGTGTAAGTGTTCATCAGGGATTATTGAAGCAGGTGGGAGGAAGTACACAGACCCAGTGCTGCCATACGTGCACAGATAGTGTGTTACTTACAAACCCAAGGGCACTGGGAGTTGTAGGCCTATGCATGCTTGTTTCCCTCTCTCACTGTCCTAATGATGAATGACTTAGAGACTAATCAACAAATTATCAAAAGCAATTTCCCAGCCACTCTGAACAAGTTTGGCCTACTTTACAACCACAAAGCTTTGTGTTATGTATGACAGACATCAGTCTGTCTGGAGGCATACGCAGCTAAAAGGAATTGTGTATTAATGGAGATGATACATGGAACCAATGGTACGATAGGCCTGAGTATCAGAATGCTGAAGTAATGATGGGGGAAAGTGTGTTTTCTTTCTTTATTTTAAATTCTAATGAAGATATCTAGAAGTCTAAGTATGTGTCGTTTTCAGGACTCATAAACACCAGCAATTTAACATGTGTCATATGGTAGCGTTATTTGTTTTGTTTTGTTTTGTTTTTGTTTTTTGAGACAGTTTCTCTATTGTTGTAGCCCTGGCCATCCTGGAACTCCTATAGACCAGGCTGGCCTTGAACTCAGAGATCCACCTGCCTGAGTGCTGGGATTAAAGGTGCACAGCACCACCACCCAGCTCAGATGGAAGCTTGGGGTTTGTTTGTTTTCTGTGAAGAAGTTGTCACTAGAGGTGCTTGAATATACTTGAGAGGCAGAAAGGTAAAGAGGGATTATGAGACAGAAGGGAAGATAGGCTGTGGGCGGGTAATTTGTTTCTTCTTTTGACTTAGTCTTCACCAACCCCACTTCCCCAAAAGTAGAGAAGTGGGCAGATCCAAAGAACCTGAGCCAGGAAGGAACAGCACCAAGCACACGGACACAGATTCATTAGTGATGACAAAGAGGTCCTGATGTACCAACCGGCCAGGCAAGATGGGTCAAGGTCAAGAGAAAACAAAGCCGTAAATGATGAAGAGAGGAAGGCAGTGTGTCTTTGTTGGCAGACTACCCAAAAACCCTACAGCAGACCTTTCCGCTGGAACCCTGCCCTTCCCTCTGCCCAGCCTGGCTGGTGGCTGCTGTATCAGATGGCTAGGGAACCACGATAAAAATAACTCAGCTGATAAAAGGATTTCCCAAGACAAGAGTACAAAATTAATATTCAAACACCAATAATATTTTCATGCCAAAATGAGCCGGCTGTGAGATGTTGTGTAAGAGATAGCTGCATCCACAAAGCGAGTAATAAAAGCAAAGCTCCTAGAACAAAAACTGTTTAAAATCTAAGGTGTGAGGGACGATGCAGAAGCCACCCTGTTCCTGGTTAAAGTATTTCAGCATCATCAAAATGTCAGTTCTAAGTCCATATTGACTAAGTAATTTTTTGTTTTAAAAATTATTACTTTTGCTGGGTGCTGGTGGCGTATACTTTTAATCCCACTCTGGAGGCAGAGGCAGGAGAATCTTTGAGTTTGAGGCCTGCCTGCTCTGTAGAGCAAGTTCCAGGACAGCCAGAGCTACACAGAGAAACTCTGTGTCAAAACACAAAACAACAACAACAATAATAATAATAAACTTTTATATCAAGAACTTGCAAATAAAAACATCACATAGAAACCAACCAGACCCAAGGTATGTCTATTGCAGCAAAAGTGCTTCTTTTTTGTGATAAGGGCTCACGCTGTGTAACCAAGGATGACCTTGAACTCCTGATCTTCTGCCTCCAAAGTGCTGGGGTTATAGACGTTCACCACCATTCTGTAATGCGAGGGCTTCAGTCATGCTAGACAAGCACTTTTCCAACTGAGTTACCTCCCTAGGCTCTAAGTCAGTTTCTAAACTTAATGTAGCACCAGTACAAATACGAAAAGAGTCAGTTTTGGTTTTTTCAGCAGAGTGGAGAGGTGGTTCATGCAGTTGATTCTAAAATTGAGTAGAAAGCTAAACAGACACAAATACCTAAAAAGCTCAGAGAAAAGGAGCTCAGAATAGATGACAGCCCTACCAGTGTCACCACACACCACATGCCGAAAATCACTTCCACATTAGGTAGCACATCCAGCAGTGTGAATGGCTCTACCATAGCCATCCTGTATTGTGTGAATGTACCGTGGTAAAAACTAATGACACATTTGTCAAGCTCTATCTCTGTCAAGAGAAGCCTGCCTAAAGTGTGATGTTGGTGCGTTCATGGACAGGTGAATTAAACAAGTTCATTGTAATTCCAAATGCAGGTGGAAATCTAACAGATAATAACGGATACCTCATCTTGCTGGGCCAAGGATGGCCATTTTCATTAATGCTCTTGACATGAGCACCCACCATAGATTTCTTTCTTTCTTTCTTTTTTTTTTTTTTTTTTAAGATTTATTTATTATGTATACAGTATTCTGCCTGCATGTGTTCCTGCAGGCCACAAGAGGGCACCAGATCTCATTATAAGTGTTTGTGAGCCACCATGTGGTTGCTGGGAATTGAACTCAGGGCCTCTGGTAGAGCAGTTGGTGCTCTTAACCACTGAGCCATCTCTCCAGCCCCATAGATTTATTTCTTATACTGCATACCAGAATCTCAGAATGGTTCAGAGAGTGAAGTATTTTTTAAAAAAGTTTTTAAAAAAAGTTACATGAAAATGTTGGCAAATAGGAAAGAAAGCCTTTTCAAAAGTATAACTCAATTTAGGGTTAACAAAATGAAAGATGAATGAATTTGAGTACATTAAGGATGTTGCATCAGAAACTTTTGCCTGTTTTTTAAATTGAATGGCAGAAGATCAGAATCCTAGAGGAAAATAGACAAAAGACATGTAAATATGCTGTTAAGGATCTGTCTTCATTGCCAAGTGAGCTGGATTTGGAATCACCTAAGAGTTACACCTTTGGGAGTGTCTAGTAATGTATTCCTAAAGAAGTTTAACTGAGAAGAGAAGAGCCACACTGAATGTGTTTAGCACCATCCCGTGGCCTGGGATCTCATATTAAGATGGGAAAAAGAAAGACAGCTAAGAACCAGTATATCTCCATGTATTTTCTGACTACAGACAGTGCAACCAGCCACTTCACATTCCTGCTGCCACAGCTAGAGCTGTTCTTGCCTCTAGGCCTTCTTTGCCTTCACAAATTATGAGCCAAAGTAAATGCTTCCTTCCTTAAGTTGCTTTTATCAGAACAAAGAGAAAAGTAACTAATACATACATATGGGAAAAGGACTCAGGAACTTCACTAGGACACCATCCCTCACATGTCTGGCTGACAAGTGTTCTGAAGCACGTATTTTGCTAATTCACCAGTGAGGGCATCATCAAATGATGTAGATACTTTACTAAAGTGATTTGTGAATAAAGAGGAGGGGACAGGTTCTTTTCTGGTTAGAAGAAAGTGTGGATGCTCATGAGGTTTACTTAGGAGTTTTCTGTAAGTATGCTTTGAAATGGACTCTAACCAGAGCAACAGTAACTGTCCCTGGATGACTTAGCATGTGGGTACCAATTGTGTGAGTAGTGGACATTTGGGAACCAAATTCTCACCTAGCAGCAGCACATACAAGCTGCCAGATGTTTCCACGCCTTCCTTGCTTACTGTTCACTCTACCCTGGATGACTCTGAGTTGTTTCTCCTTTGCCCCGGCTCCTATGCCTCATTCTTAAACTTGGAGTTAAGAGTCAAAGTTTCTACTCTGTTACTTTTCTTTAGGGTGCCTCTGTCATTATAGACTTTGTAATGTTCATAGCTTAGGTGTAGAATCAGTTTGAAAGGCACTGTTGCATCTGGGAAGGCTGGGTGGTTGTGGTCCTCTTCAAGCCACCAGAATTTTAGAGACCTGTACATGCCCTGTAAAGATGGCAGGGAAGTTGGCATTGCTCAGGTTCTGCTCTTGTTTGAACTAGGAGCAAGAAGGCCGAGTCATTTGCCGAAGCTCCTTCTGTAAGAGTGCTGGGGCTAGATCATGTGCCCGAGTGCTGGAGTGCATGCATGAACCTCTTGTCTGCACTGCTGTGTCTTGGTATGACTATGTCTGTGTACACTCATATTTCCTGATCATTGCTAATTTGTCATGAATTCTTTCATTTATGTGTCATAAACAATTTCCTGCTTTGCAGAGTACTTATTTCTCTGCCTTATCCCTCTGTTCTTTCCTATTTTAGCTTTCCACTACCAGCCCCCCTTTTCCTTTTATGGCATGTGGATCCTGTTCCCCTTTCCCCACCCCCTTAAAACCTTTTACTGTCTCATGGTCCCCTTTCTAGTCTTGTGATCTATACCCATACTCACACCTTCGTGTACACATGAGGCTAGGATTTACATATGAGAGAACACGTGCACTGCTTTCTTATGTGTGTGAGTGTTTTGTCTGTGTGTATGTATGTACACAGCATGTGTGCCTGGTGCCTGTGGAGGTCAGAAGAGTTGTCAAATCCCCTGGAACTGGAGTTATGGATGGTTGTGAGCCACTGTGTCAGTCCTGGGAACTGAACCTGGGTCTTCTGCAAGGACAGTAAGTGCTTTTAACCTCTGAGCCATTGCTTCAGCTCCAATACATGTGGTATTTGTCTTTCTAAGTTTGGGTTACTTAATAATACCGAGTCCATTCATTTTCCTGGAAATTTTGTTTTTCTTTACAGCTAAAACTCCAATGTGTCTACGTGACATTTAAACACTTCTCTGTTGACGGACATCTAGGCTGACTTCATGATTTAGCTGTGGTGATTAGTCCTAGTAATCACTGAAGTCCAAGTATCTCTTGGACGTGTTGGTTAGAGGCCTTTGGGTACATACCCAGAAGTGGCATATCTAGGTCATATTGTAATTCTACTTTTAGGTTTCTTTTTTGAGAAATCCCCATACTGATTTCCATATTGGCTACATTAGTTTATACTCTTAGATAAGGATTTCTCTTATCCCACATTCTCAACATTTGTTGTTATTTGTAAAAACTGCCTTCTTTTTTTTTTTTTTTTTTTTTGGTTTTTCGAGACAGGGTTTCTCTCTGTAGCTTTTGGAGGCTGTCCTGGAACTCGCTTTGCAGACCAGGCTGGCCTCGAACTCACAGAGATCTACCTGCCTCTGCCTCCTGAGTGCTGGGATTATAGGTGTGGGCCACCACCACCTGGTAAAACTGCCTTTTTTGTTCCTAGATTTTAGCAGTATTGTAATATTGTAATATTCACCTTTCCCCCTTCTTTTTTGAGATAGAGTCTCACTCTGTAGCTCAGGATGACCTGGAATTCACTCATTCAGGTGCCTAAAACTTACAGTGATCCTTCATTCTCTGCCTTCCAAATGCTGAGGTTACAGGCATGTGCCACCACACCTGTCTGAAGTACTCATCGTTACGTGTCCCCCAGAAGCTTACGTGTCTCCCAGAAGCTGGTCTGTGGCTTGCACACCTAGTACATTGTGGCTCCTTTAGATAGAGACCTATTAGGGTGTGGCCTACCCTCCTGGCAAGAAGGCAAATACCATTTTTGAGCTGTTAGTACATTTTGGTTTTCCCAGGTTTGGGATTAAGACCAGTGATTGACGTGCTTCTTAGTTGATTAAGTTGTAGTTAGCAGAAAAGCCACCGCAAACTGGCTTTAAGCAACAATTTGCTCCTGAAATTTCCCTTTGTAATTCACCATAGACAGTTCTGTTGATGTGTTCAGCTCCCTGTGAGGAGGTTGCCTCCCTCCTTCCCTGTTCTCATAGACATTCCACAGAAAGCTCTATTTCAGTCAGAAGTCCCTGTGAGCATGTGTCTGCAGCCCATGCCCTCTCTCAGAAAGCTCGGACTTCCTTCATTAGCCTAACTTCTGCTTTGTGAGCCGATGTGGAAAGAAAAGCTCAAGCTAG